>NC_136523.1:48390137-48447637 GCF_053919585.1 Euprymna scolopes | reverse complement strand
ATTATAGCGCTGGAAGGGATCAGATATTACCTGAAAAATAAGAAACGAACTTTAGTATGACAATGAATCATTTGAAATATTGAAAGGAATTTAGTATAAAACTCAGCAAAAACTCTTGAAATAAGCTTTAAAGCAATAAATATTACAATCTTCTGTTAAATATTTTACATTTGCTCTGAACTGTTCACTGTACAATTTTTAACCTTTAAATGCGTAGGTTTAAATTATTATCTGTTTTTGTTTTATAAGTGCTCCATGATTTTGATCATTGGCAAAAGTTTTTGTCTGATGCACACACACACACACACACACACACACACACACACACACACACACACACACACACACACACACACACACACACATATATATAAAATTTCTTTTTATAGATGGATTTTAAGAATATATATATAGGTATATATATATATGGATAATTCCGTGCGCTTCAATAACATTTGTTTGAATGAGAAGATGCTGCCTAAATATACACAATATATATATATATATATATATATATATATATATATATATATATGGATAATTCCGTGCGCTTCAATAACATTTGTTTGAATGAGAAGATGCTGCCTAAATATACACAATATATATATATATATATATATATATATATATATATATATATATATATATATATATATATATATATATATAGCCAGTAGAGTTTAGTTTCCTAGAAGTACATCCAATGAAACAACATGTGTCTACCAAAATAGTGCTCAATGAGTGAACAGAGCAGGTATATTAATTTTATTTATACAAACATTAATGGCTACATATGTGCAGACTTTTGAAGGTAATTCTTGGCCTGAAGACGTAATCCCCCAACGTGGGTGATTACAGAAACATGTATGCACATATGTAGCCATTAATATATATATATATATATATATATATATATATATATATATATATATATATATATTATAAAACTTGTTTAAATTCAAAAACTTACATTTTTTCGTTTTTGTAACTTTTGTGTATTTCATCTTGGATTTCTTCATTACATCCGTTTCCTTAATGGGATGGCAATTTTATGATTTTATGTGTTCATAAAATTTTCCTGCTCATATATATATATATATATATATATATATATATATATATATATATATATATATATATATATATATATATATATAGTACTTCTACTTCTATAAGTAAAGTGTTTAATCTCTTCAATTTAGTTAATGGTGAATGTATCCATTGGTTAATTAATCACGATATTTTAAACTTTTCTCTGAAAAAAATCATCGTTTTTTATTGTAATTAAAAAATAAAATAAACGTCTAATATGAACACTGTTTATTTTCTTTATTGTATTAGTATGTTTGATCAAATTGATTTGTAAGTAATTCGAATTAAGTTGTAATTAACTTAGTGTGACTTTCTGTTTACCCCTCGATTTGTTGTATAACTGTTTGACGTATTCACAATAACAACGATGCTATGCTTCAATTTTGAACTTAGCGTCAATTCCTGATATGACCTGATATCAATAAAAACCCAACTCGTCACAAAATATTTTACTTATGTCGAATGTTTTGGAGCGCACCTAAGTGATTGTGTGTGTGTATGTGTGCCTGGTCACGAATAGGTTCCTATATGGTTGACTATTTAAAAAAACTGATTACATATAATGATAGAAGATGTATCGAGACACACGAATGGGTATGTTTGATCCTGCAGAACGGTGGGTCATTAAAATTGTGGGGTCTGCGTTCGCGCCTGGTCCACAAAGTATGGAAATAAAAAAATTAAAAAAAAAAAAAAAAACGTTTACAAGTGTTTTGATATAGATGTACATAAGAATACTTTGATAAGTATGTTTTAACTTAAATAGGGCTGGTATAATAAAATTGTGGGGTCTGCGTTCGCGCCTGGCTTCCATAGAATGGAAATATGTCACAGAGTTTAACAAGTTTTTTAATATAGATTCATAGAATATTGTGATAAGTGTTTCAGTGTGAACAGGTATGGTATAATAAATTATGAGGTTTATCTATTTTATTTTTACTTTCATCATATTTTGCTTTGGTTTTGATACCCCCGAATTCGAAGCTATCTCTTTACAAACCTTCATTTTCATAACCTATCATACTTTCATAAATCAGAGTCCATTTTCTGTAGGCTGTTTTTGAACCCAGTCCACGACGGGTACTTTTGCTAGTATATATATGAGTTGTGATACAACGAAGCAGGACTTATGTAAATGAATATATATATATATATATATATATATTCATTTACATAAGTCCTGCTCTCACACACACACACACATATGTGTGTGTGTGTGTGTGTGTGTGTGTGTGTGTGTGTGTGTGTGTGTGTGTGTGTCCTGAAGCTCGTTGTTTGTTTGTTTACAAACAGGCGATTTGAGCACTATAAAAGTGGTGGCGGGTGTCTATTTAAATAGACATTCCAACGAGTTATTTTACGGGCGTCGCTTCCATGGTCAAGTGGGAGAACTGCCGACTGTCAACACGACGGTTCTAGGTTCAATCTTTGGCTTGGGAGAGATGCTAGTCTAGTGGCACTTATCGATTGTGATACAACGAAACAGGACTGTGTCAGTGGATAATTATATTTTAAAAACAATATATATATATATATATATATATATATATATAAACATGTTAAAAAACACTTTGAAAAAGAGTTAAAAAAATATTTAATTTTAAAAGGAAGCACAAAATAAGTGGATAGTCCTTAATCCGCGGAGTATCGGAGAAATACTTTCCTTCTCATCAGAGGGTAGGATTTAGCAAAATGCGGAATCGAATTTTGCTTGCAAAAGTATTTAATGAAACTACAAGTAAGTCATAGATCTTGCTTGGTAACAAATAGTGAAGCGGAGGGAATAGGGTGAAGAAAAAGGTGATTTCACGTGAATGGATAGTCTGGTGAAGGGTAATCTCCCTCTCTCTCTCTCTCTCTCTCTATATATATATATATATATATATATATATATATGTGTGTGTGTGTGTGTGTGTGTGTGTGTGTTTGTGTGTGTATGTGTAGTGAAATTATGGACGATATAAAATAAATATATATTATTTTTTTTTGTCAAATCAATAAGGAAAAGCATCTTTATACCTAGGCATTTCGAAGCCTAACGTTTCACACCAGAAGAGGAGAATGTAGCTAAGTTACATTTTTTTACAAAGGAGCCACCATTTATCAAGGCCCGAAGATCACTCGAGATTAAGAATGAATGTAAGGTATTAGTTTAGTAATCGTTAATCGTGCACATTGGGTAGAATTTGATTTTTTAATGGGACGGCTTAACGGCTTAACAAGAACTTGTTTACATTGGACTTGAAGATTTAAGAAAATGCGACATCTAGCTTAGAGTAGGTTAGAGAAGAAATATAAAATAAATAAAGATGAAAATAAAATTAAAAAGAAAAATAATAAAACATGGAATGAAGTATAGGTCATAAGATTGAAGGAAGAAACGAAATAAAGAGTAGAGAGATGGAGTTGCATATGTAGAGGATTATATTTTGGGAAGCGTTGTTGGTGGCTAAGATGGGTTGCATTCTAAAAAAGGACTACAGGTCAAAAAAAGATTTAAACAACAAGGAACTTAGTTTCGAATGTTCAAAAGCAAAAAACCACGCTTGCACATCGATAGACTGTTAAACATCAATACAAAACTCAGACAGAATAACGAACGAAGCAACATTCATTCTAGACGGTTTGAACCGGATTCCCCACGCTTCCGTTCAGTCTTCAAAGACAAAGGATAACCCTTAGGGGCAGTAGCGCTAATTGTGAGGCAAGCGTTGCGCAATCATCAGCCACACCTCTCCTGAATCGGCACTGTTTGAGTCCAGTGGCAAGGAGAAGACCAGGACGACTGGGAACAATGCCGAGATAAGCTGAGAGCACATACAGCACCTGAAAGTCCCAAATGGTCACCCATTTAGTGCTGACCAGATTCAACGTTGCTTAACTTCAGTGATCCAGCGGGAACCGGATTGTCAACGTGATTATGCCGTTGAACCGGATTGATCCGGTTTCGACCGAATACCAATATCAGTCCCGAGTTGCATGTATGTTCCGGTCAAAAGAAATGACGATGCTAGTTTCTTTTTCAGTTATTGCAGAGTGATGCCAACGTCCCCATACATACAGCGCCTAATATTTCCAAATGGTCACCCATCTAGTACTGACCAGACTCAGCGTTGCTTATCTTCGATGGTCTAAGAAAAACCGGTGTATACACGGTATTATGCCGTGTAGAAAAACCGAGATTTTTTTTAAAAACATCTTACATTTGTCATGAAATAATGGATTCGCTAGGATTTTAAAACCGAAAAAAAAAGAAGAAAAAAAAATCAAAGTCAAGGGCAGATAATTACATAATTGAATGAAACAGTTAAACAGATGATGATATGAGAAAAGTATAGAAATTAATGTTATTTTTTTTTTCACATAAATGAAATAAAATAAGAATATAATAAATAAATAAAATACAGGCTGTCTAAAAAAATAACTAAAGGGTTTTTAATTTGAATAGATTCTCAACTTTTGATGATACCTTTCTGTAATTGTAACACACTTTGACTAAGATATTCGAAAAAAAAAATTTTTAAACATGCAAAATTCAAAAAAATTTTATTTATGAAAAATAATGTCTTTTAAATGTTGCCCATTTTCAGCTTTGCATATTTGTACTCTTTTGCAAAACATTATTCATGACAGATTGCAGAATCTCTGGATTGCGATTTAACTTCCTTGTTTCGTTCTGTGAGCTGGCAGACCTCGAAACGTCAAACTTCAAATCCTGCAAGAATTGAAGGAAAACACCAGGAACTAAACAAGAGAGTTAAATCATAATCCAAAGATTCTGCGATTTGTCAGGAATAATGTTTTGGAAAAAGCACAAAAATGATCTTCTGTGATTAACATTGTAAAATTAGTACAAACCTGTTTTGTGCAGCCTGTAGTCAAAAAGAATGATAAAAAAATAAAATGGAGGTCTTTTCTCTTTATATACTTACGATATTATCACCTAATATACAAATGATATGCTTCCGGTTTGAAATTTAAAAGAGCCTTATTTTTCAGAGACTGGGTTGAGTTTTTATTTGAACGTTTGACTAACAATTGTCAGCAGTGCGTCGTGTTTTGGAGTTAAACGTTTTTGACAGCAGTATCAAATTTTGAGTAGTGAATTGTGACACCAGTGTGTCGAATTTAACCCCGGAAATTGTTACGTGGAAGTGTAGAACAATTAACACTTGATTGTTTTAATCACAAGTTATTTCGGCACGAAGAGATCATGGAGCCAGGACTACTGAGATTGGGAAAGGATTTGGGTTAATAGCAAAATCTCCAGAATTTCTTGACGGAAGAGCAGCACTGTGCTTAAACTGATAAAAAGAAGTACAATAGAACCCATGAATACGTTTTTTTCAGGTTACGATGTGGAATGCAATATTTTTCCGGTCCCTGGGTTACGATATTTGTCCCACCTTACGATGTTATTTATAATGTTATTTGATTATATACATGTGTATTATATGTTGTACTGTATTTTGTTACTAATTTTTAATGGGGTTCTGCTGTAAAGAAAATTTAATTTAATCCTGTTTGATCGAGGCCACATTGATATTTGCTGCGGTATAATCATTAAAAAAAACTATTGTCAGCCAAAGCGGATGTGAAATAATTTGATACATCTACAAGTTCACAAAGAGATATTTTCATTCAGATATATTATGAAATCTGCTCACACACATGAAATCACTTTGTAGAAAATTTGACTAATAAAGTAAGAGTTACTATAAAAATCTTCTTTTTTTTTCTGTCTTCCTTCTCAACATCGACATATTCCTATATCTTGGATTGCGATATTCTTTTAATACGCTTCTCTATGCATATTACACGCAATGCTTTAGTTTGGTTTGTCTTGGCTTGGTTTAGTTCTTTTACGGCATATCACACCTTTTCAGGGTATTTAATGCCGAATCCAGTTGTTTTGGAAATAATGGAATACTGTTGCCACATATGGGCAGGGGCTGCTAGAAAAGACTTGTCCTGCCTTGATAGGGTTCAAAATAGACTTCGTGGCCTGGTGGGAGATGTCCTTTTCTCTTCGTTGGAACCTCTATCTCACAGAAGAGATGTTGCGAGTTTTTCTCTGCTTTATCGTTATTTTCATGGCAAGGGCTAGACTGAGCTTCAATCTATGGTCCCCCCTCGCCAAACTTTCACAAGAAACACTAGACTAGCTGAAAACATCATCAATAATTTTCCACACTCTTTATCTGTGCCTAAACCTAAACATAGATTCCATGATCAAAGCTTCTTTCTTAGAACTGCACTCCTGTGGAATTGTCTTCCGTTTTCCTGCTTTCCAGCTGTCTATAATATGGTTGTCTTCAAGTCCAAGTGAACAAGTTTCTGATGAGCCGTTCCACTTAAGTTAACAAATTTACCGAACTTCCATTACTATCGATTACTATATTGTCCTTTTGACTACTGTACACTCTTTAACCCTTTCCCATTGAGTGGCCTATCGGCCTTGATAAGTGGTGACGCCTATGTAAAAAAAATAAATAGTATTCATGTTGCATCCAGTTATTTTGTAGAAGGTTTTTATTCTTCAAGCTTTTTGTATCTTCAATTGTTAGTTTGGTTTGGTTTGGTTGTTTTATAGTGGATTTTATCGTTTTTGTTCCCTGCTCTGCAGAACATGAATGAGTTTTGCAATGGAAGAGGAAAAAGGGCTACTGTATAAAAGAACTGATATTCAGACCACAATAAGTAATTATTTTTCCATCTATAGAAAACCTTGCTTTGTATTCTGAGGACTCATCAGTATGAAGTTAAGCACTTGTCTACTTACGAACAGGTTCGAACATACGACTTTGAGTTTTGTAACCCAACGTCCTTAAGCCTTTGTTAGAATGTCACCAGAGCGATTGAGGCGTGCATATAAAATGTCATACAAACCAGCGCCGCTAATTGCATTTAAAGTGTTTTTATGGCTTGCAATAAGCCACAAAGAAATCAGAACAATGGAATAGAGTTTAAACAATGTATTACTGGAACAACAACGTAAAAAGGTTACAACTGAAAAGAGTAGTAAACGTCACCGAGCAGGTGAGGGTCGCTCTGGTGTTTAATTAACACCTGGGACCAAAAGGTCTATGGTTTATATAATGGATAGAACAGTCCATTTGGAGGGTGATTCCCCCACAACCCCCCCCCCTACCTGGGATCAAAAGGTCTATGGTTTATATAATGGATAGAACAGTCCATTTGGAGGATGATTCCCCCACAACAACCTCTCCCAAGCTGATTTCCGCGGTTGTGAAAATCAGTATTTCTTCCTTTTGGGGCAGACCACGAAGGGGTCTGTGCGCTTCCTCTTTCTGCCGGAGCGTCTCGGTTCTGACATCCCTTTTGGAAGGTCTATGTCAAGACAGTCATACACAGTTTCAATCGTCTCACTGCCGTCCTGCGGTGGTTCTTCTTGATCCTCGTAGAAGCGTTTCCTGATTTGGTTCAGGTGCCTCTTATGTTGGAACTTTGGGCCCTGAATGATGTATGTTATATTGCCGAATCTTCGTAAGATCGTGCCCTGTTCCAAAAAGAAACGTTATTTATAAAATGTCTAAAATACACGTTATCTCAGCTGTTAAACAGTTTCGTTGGCATTGTAGGGGTTCTTTTGTGTACTATGTGTTTGGGTAACAGTTTATCAAATACGGATTTTGTTTTCCGTCCAAACATGATTTCTGCTGGGGGTTCCGCATGATTTAAAAAATTTGTCGTTGTTGCCGTGGTTGATTTTTTGCATCTTAGTACCTCTGGCCATTTAGAGTAAGAGTCAACTACTATCAGGTAGTAAAAATCCCCCACAGGTCCCGCATAATCGATGTGGATCCTCGACCATGGTTGTTCAGCCTTAGGCCAAGGTTTATATGTTATCGGTGGTGCTTTTGCCGCCAAAGCACAGCCTTTGCATCTGTTCACCATGTCGGTAATATCTTGGTCCATAGCTGGCCAATAAACAAAACTTTTCATTAGGCTTTTCATTCTGTCTATTCCTGGATGTCCCATGTGAAAATCCTTGAGAATTCTTTTTTGAAGGGTTTGGGGGATGACAACCCTTTCACCGTATAACAGTATTTCGTCGCAACCAGAAAAAAATTTCTGAACTGGTGTCACCAGTGGCGACTCTAGCCTATTATTTCTACTCGTGCCCCCCACTGCCTTCTGTCATCTTCAGTTCCCAACCCATGGTCCATGGAATCAAAGTAAGTCACCGTAGTTGCTATTGCGTGACTCTCCATTGTATAGCACAGATTGACTAAAGTACCTTGCCAATATCAGTCCATGATTGTCCTGATTTAGACGTGAAAAGCAAGCCAGGCCAGCAATAGAGTTTTTCTTCAGATTTACTCGAACATAACCAGTCAATGTCATTAAATCATTTGGATTGGAACGAACGAGTTCTAACCTTATTCACCAATAAAGGAGTTGGGCGCCCATCTTTGATAATTTCTCGCTTCTCGGCTACATTTCTCTGGCCGACCGATCTATTTTTTAATCCATTTTGAATAACATTGGTCGCGTTATTGGTCGTGCCGGGCACGAGTGGCACTAGTCCCATCTCCGCCCCTGGGTGTCACCCAGAGCTAATTTCTGCTTCGTGGTTTGAATGAAATTGTCATTTAGGGATTCTGACTTAATTTCATGAAGTGTGACCGGCAATTCGCGGACAATATTGTTTATCATGGTGTCTACATCACTATTAATACGTAGTGCCACAGTTACTAAATCTTCAAGAGGTTCCATTTTGGCAGGAATCAGTCTCGAGAGACCGTCTGCATGGGATAGTTGTTTTGAGGGGAGAAATTGAATTGTAAAATTATAGTTCAGCAGAATAGTTCCCCATCTTAATAGTCGGTTCGCAGTGAATGATGGAAGTCCTTTTTTTTATCCAAAAATGGATATCCACGGCTTATGGTCGGTTTGTAGAAAAAAAATATCTTCCATACAAGAACCAGTGGAATTTTGAAACTGCAAATATAATTCCTAGGGCATCTTTCTCAATCTGAGAATAATTCTTTTCCACTGGCAAGAGAGTCTGTGATGCGAAAGCAATAGGCTGTTTTGAGCCATCCGGCATTCGATGTAGCATGCACGCCCCGACGCCATATTTACTAGCGTCGCTAGCTACTATTATGTCCAACTGCGGGTTGAAGTGCGCTAGGAATGGTTTTGAAATCAGGATTCTTTTTATTTCTTGGAATGATGTCTGGCAATCTTCTGTCCACTCCCAAGCCTTATCCTTTTTCAGCAATTCATTAAGTGGTGCGCGCAATTTGTGCATATTTGGGATGAACCCCTGGTAATAATTTGCCAAACCTAAAAAAAACTCTGCAATTGAGTTATGTTTACTGGTGCCGGCATTTCTTTAATAGCGGTCGCCCTATCTGGGTCTGGGCGTCTGCCATCTTTATCGATTATTTGACCCAGGTATTTAATTGTTTGTAAAAAGAACTCGCATTTATCTGCTTTGATCTTAAATCCCTAATCTTGTATTCGACTGAAAACTTGTCTGATATGTTTTTCATGTTCCTTCCTGCTTTTGCTCTCTATGATAATGTCATCAAGATATCCGATTGCGGTGCCCAAGCCGGACAGCATAGTATCCATTATTTGCTGGAATATTGCGGGTGCCACCTTGATACCAAACGCGAGTCTTTCGTATCTGTACAAACCCCGATGAGTGTTAATACAGAGGAGGTTAGCGCTTTTGTCGTTTACCGGAATCTGTTGGTAAGCGTCGCTTAGGTCGATCTTAGAAAAAAACTTGCCGCCATTTAATTTCGTGACACTTCTTCTGGACTAGGTAATGGATAGTGAAAATCTTCTAAGGATCCGTTGAGTCCGGCCGCGAAGTCGGTGCAAACGCGAATTTTCCCGGACCTTTCCTTTACGTAAACTGTCGGAGCATCCCGTTCACTATATTCAACTTTAGCCAGTACACCGATGCCTTCTAATCTGTCTAGTTCCTGATTTATTTTGTTCAGGGAAGCGAACGGGACATTACGTTTCTTTTTAAACATCGGTTGTGTGCCAGGTTTCAACTTAAAATCTGCGGCCATTTTTGTACATCTCCGCAGGCCAAGAGTAAATACGTTTATGAATTCTTTTTTAAAACAAGTTATAAGTTTCTCCGTTTCTGCTGGGCGGGTATCTATTTTCTTGCAAAATGTGGATATAGGAAGATCCTAGAGACGAAACTCTTCCATGCTGTCAGAACCGAACAGGTTCTCACTATCTTTTAGCACATACAATTTTAGTTTTTTTGTTTTCCCCGTAAAGTCATGTTTGTAATTAATTCACCTTCAAAATGAATTTTTGTACCATTAACGGCCGTCGCCGTTTTGTTAGTTTTTAACATAGTCGGCTTTCGTAATATTTTCCACGTTTTGATATTTATTATTGAAAGATCCGATCCACTGTCTAATTGGAATTTAATAGCCTTGCCGAAAATGTTAACCGTTACATATTTGCGTAGATTTTCATCTACGACGTCCTTAGTTCTGGTTTGACGTACACGGCTTCGATTCTGAGTTTTCCTACAGTGCGAACTTTTATGACCGATCTTATTGCATAAATGGCATCTTTTTGTTAAAAATGAGCAATCCCTTACCCAATGTATTCCACCATATCTGAAACAAGCGATCGGTGCTTTTAGTTTTTCTGAGTTTCGGTGGTTAGTGTCTGTGTGCCATTTCGACGGTTTTTTTTTAATTACTTTTTTTTATATTCGCGATGCCTGCTTCGATATTTCTTGCATCTTTTTTTTTTATAATTTCTACTTTTTGATAATCCTCAGTCAATTTTTGAAGTGTTAAGTTTGGTTAATTTCTTAATTTTGTGAGGACTCTGCGCCTGATTTCCGCATCTTTTCCCGATGTTAACCCTTGCGCAAACATTTACATATTGTCTGCTGTTAATTCATACAACTTAAAGTCATCACAGCGTTTGTTCACTACAGCTGCGTAGCTGGCAAAATCGTCATTATCGTCTTTTACCACATTCAAACATCTCCAACGCTTATGGAAAAGAGACGTTTTCGGCGAGAAAAGTTCTGTTAACAAATTTACCGTCTCATTGAATGATAAATCTGCTGTTTTCCAAGGCAAGATGTAATCCACGAATTTATCATGCTCAGCCGTTTCCAATTTTCGTAGTAGAAGTCTGGTTTTCTTTTGATCAGACCAGTTGCTGCAGTCAATATTAAAAAAAAAATCTTCATAACGCCGAAAATATGATTTTCCCTCTTCCTCGTATTTAAAATTGTCTATCGCGGTCCATATTGTATTCTGAGAAAACGCTGAATTGCTTTCCACGTTCGCATTATTCTTAACAATTTTTATAAAAAATTCCTCTGTTCGTAATTGACGTTCGGCTAACTGTTTTTGAGTTTCCTTTTGCTGTTCCTCAGTTCGTATTTGACATTCCGCTAACTGTTTTTGCAATTCCTTTTGCTGTTCCTCGAATCGTGCCTGACGCTTTGCGGCATCGATATACAACTTGGTCAAATGTTCCAACGCTACTTTCAATTCGTCCATTTTGCTTTGTCGGCATTAGCAATTTCAAAATGTTCGCTGAATTTTACAAAACCGTTTTATTCTTTTTTATTTCTTCCTCCAGACATTTATTGAACAGAACAGAAAAGAAAAAAAACATAAATATATAAAAAGTTCATTGTCTAAAGAAAAAAAAAATCAAGTGTATATTTTTCTCCAGAGAAAAAATAAATAACGCCCGATTTTAGTAGCGAAAACCACAAGTGACAAATTCTTTTTCCAAAAGTATAAAAATTGACCTTTCTAAGTCGCGACGAACCTTTTTCTCTTTGCAAAAGTACAACGCTATCTTTGAAAGTCGTGACGAACTTTTTTCTTTTCAACTCTTTTTTTCTGTAATGATCTGCGTTTTTTTTATTTTTTATTTTTTAGTTACCGTGAAGTTCTCAGTTGCAAGTATTATGTTAGACACTTTCTTAGGCTTGATAACATTTGAGTCCGACGTCGGTAGTATTTTTAGAATACTATTTCAACGCGAGTATTTTTTTTTTCAATGTCGTTACTGGTTTCGATTTTAGTATGCTACTTGAATCCAATGTCGTCAGTGTTTAGTTTTTTAGAACACTGTATTTAAATGTGAGTACGTTCTCCGAATTCAATGTCGCCAGTGTTATGGCTTGCAATAAGCCACAAAGAAAACAGAACAGAGTTTAAACAATGTATTACTGGAACAACAACGTAAAAAGGTTACAACTGAAAAGAGTAGTAAACGTCACCGAGCAGGCGCGGGTCGCTCTGGTGTTAAATCCACACCTGGGATCAAAAGGTCTATGGTTTATATGATGGATATAACAGTCCATTTGGAAGGTGATTCCCTCAAAACAAGTGTTTAATCAACGAAAGAGAACTATAATGTTAATGCTCAGTGTGATGTAATTATTTTGTCCCAATCGAAGAAATTGTTCTTCCTTTTATTAAGGGGACTTACAATAATGATTAAATGTTATATATTAATTTATTGACAAACTTGCTTCGTCTTTTAGAGACTCATCAGTATGGATTTCAAATAACTAGCATGCCTAGCAACAGGTTCAAACTTACAATCCAGAATCTTTAATCACTTATGACCTAAATTATGATGTAGCTGATTAAAAAATATATTTATTAGTAATTTTAGATGGCGGTATACTGAATGTAAGCAATGAGCAGTTGGAATCTGGAGGTGTCTTGCATTTATCAAAATCCTGAACGTACAATGGACCTGGAGTAATCTCGTCAGCTAATTCTACCCTGTATGATCAAGGCCATCAACCCTCCATATTTCCTCCTGTGTCTGAAAACACGCTATGCGACATGCAAATATCTGTGCGTGACGTTGCCAAGCTAATCAAAAACCTCTATTTCAGTAAAGCAACTGGCCCTGACGGCATTCCTATTATAGTGCTCAAAAAGCTTTAACCAGAACTAGCTCCCATACTTACAAAGCAGTTTAAGCGTTGTCTTAAAGGGAGTTGCTTCCCAGCACCCTAGAAAATCTCATCAGCATGCCCCTGTCAAGTGAACAAGTTCTTAATGAACCATTGCCTTAAGTAATCTAAGTTACCCAATTCTCGCTACTAACAATTACTACGAGGTTTTTCCATCGACTACTGTACACTCATTAACCCTTATCCTCGAGTGGCATCCGGGCCTTGATAAGTGGTAGCTCCCTTGATTACTAAACGTTTTGGTATGATGTTTGGATATATTTGAGATAATTATTGTTTTTATATTATTAAGACTATTGTTTCATTTGGTTGTTTTTTCCACAACGTTTCGACCGATGTAACTTCTAACCATTATTAGGTGTATTCTCACTGGATGTTATTGGTGAAAAATAGCGCCAAGTCGATTTTTTTTTAATAAATCCGGGTACATTCCGTTGTTTTTTTTTTTTTTTTGTTTTTTTAATACGATGTTTCATGTTTCGGCCGAGTGTAACCTTCAAGTGCATTCTCATATAATGATTATCAAGCCTCATCTCAAAAATATGCAAACATCATAAAAAATTAAAAAAAAAACGTAATGGACCTGGATTTATCAAAAAAGAAATAGACGGCGCTTTTTTTCATCGTTCACCAATGACATCTAATGAGAACGCACCTGAAGACAGTCGGAGGTTGCATCGGCTGAAATAGCTTGGAAAAAGCAACCAAGATGATAAACAATCCAAATAATACAAAAAATAATTATCAATTCTCATCTCAAAAATATACAAACATCATATTTAAAAAAAAAAAACGGAATGGACCCGGATTTATTAAAAAAAAAAAATAAAAAAAAAAAGACTTGGCGCTATTTTTCACCATTTACCAATAACATCCAGTGTGAATGCACATGAAGACGATCAGAGGTTACATCGGCCGAAACGTTGTGAAAAAAAAAAACAACCAAGATGAGAACAATAGTCCAAAAAATCCAAATAATACAAGAAATGAACGTTCTGATTTCGATTTTAGTGCATCGTATTAGATAACAGCAGGGATAAAAGTAGGGATGGGACGATTCCAATATTTTTCCCGATTCCGATACAATTACCGATTCCGATTTTTTTTTGTTTATAAATCTCTAAATATTTAATTATAGAATTGTTATTTCCCCCGATTTCTGTAAAAAAAAAAACAAAACAAAACAAAAAAAAAAACCCAGAAAAAAACAAAAACAAAACACATGTTAAATTTTTAAGATATTTTCGTAAACGTAAAAAAAAAAAAAAACACTTGTGGAGGACGATTTATAGATTCTAGCTTCACTGATAGTTTAAAATCAATAAATATTATTTTATCATTATTACCAGCAATGGAAAATTATGTTTTAAACAAAATCAAATAAAAAATGACAATCAAACAATCGTTTTGTCATCGGAAAATAGGCCTCATTTTTTCCGATTCCGATATCGATTCCGATACCTCCAAATTTGTCGATTTTTCCGATTCCCGATTAATCGTCCCAACACTAGTTAAAAGTTAAATTAGTTATTATCTATCTATCTATCTATCTATCTATCTATCTATCTATCTATCTATCTATCCAGTTATATTGTTAAAATAGTTTATATTGGGAATGATTAATGTTTACAGAAATTAGCTTAAGTTAAATATACACTATTTTAACAATCTCTCTAGATAGATAGATAAATAGATAGATAGACAGATAGATAGATCGATAATAACTAATTTAACTTTTAACCATGCTATTATCTAACAAGACACTTTTTTTTATTAAAAAATGAACGTTCTGGTTTCGATTTATGTAGAGGTGGATATATATTACCGTTCATATTTACATAAAGTTATCATTTTTTTATACAAAGAATCATATATACTTCATACCTTTTCTTTATCCAAGAGTTATTCTATCTTCACGGCTGGGCTCTGTGATAAACATGTAATAGTCAACACCATAACCAAGTGATACTTTTGTTCTTCCTTCTTTTGAGAAACCACAAAACAACACTTTATATTTTTAAAATATAAATTTATTTCAGCTGTCTCTGTGGTCTTCACGAGGAGCCTGGATTACGTGTCTACATTGCTTATTCTTTCCAGTCCCGCTTCCCGGACTTGAATACGTCTGTTCACTTTCGTGACCAAACCCAAACTCTTCAATCTGGTTGTCTTGACCTCTTGACCTGTCATTTCCCTTACGCCACCATCAAAAGCACGCGTCTCTGTCACGTACGCAACTGTTGAAGGTTATTTTGTGTATTTAACTCAGCTAATTTATGTAAACATCTTCAGCTAAACAATAAATAACTTAAAATATAAACTATTTTAACAATATCACCAGACATATAGATAGATAGATAGATAGATAGATAGATAGATCAATAGATCGATAATAACTAATTTAACTTTTAACCATGCTATTATCTTACAATGGTACCTAAGACACAGTTTTTAATTAAAAAATTAACGTTCTGGTTTCGATTTTAGCGAATGGTACCCAAGACATATTTTTTAAAAATAACTTTTGAAATCATTATTTTATACTAAATAATAATAAATAGAGAATTGTCTTTCTTATATAAAACATAAACAGATGCCTAACATATATGAGAGGCTCTTTTGAAATTGTGTATCAAAATGGTGCATTTTTTTTTTTACAATCCTCCAAAAGATAACGTCATTTACGAAATAAACAAAAATGGATTTTGATCGTTTTAAATGTTTCAGTATTCGCAATCTGGCGTATATTTTAAACTTATGATTAAAAAAAAATACTAATAAAATAAAAAATAACTGTAGCCCGCATGGGGACTCGAACCCCAGACCCTCAGATTTCTTAAACACATATCTTTAAAAGTCTGATGCTCTACCGACTGAGCTATGCGGGCTGACAAACTAGGTACACAACTTTATATACTAGTGTTAATTTTTTTTAAAGCTTTTGTGAATGTGTCTGTGTGTCTGTCATCGTGTCTTATCTTGAAAATATTGCCGACTTTTAAGCTGGTTATATCGAAACTATTAGATCTCAAAATGGCTGCAAAATTGTATCGTTTAGTTTTATCTGATTTTTTTTTTCAGGTTCCGAGCGTTTCTTTAGGCACTCAAAGGGGATAGAAATAAGGACACTTCACCTTTCTTAACAATATTTATTCAATAATTAGCAGGGAGTACCCGGACTTGCCTGGTCATAAAATATGCTTAATATATTTTAATTCATGCAGATTTCGTATTTATTATCACGGATACAATTTTATTGTACCTAATAAATTACTCAGGTGCCATCAGCTAGAATCGAAACCAAAACATTTAGCGCTTCGATCGCGTCGGAACGTTTTTTTTATTTTTTTTTTATTACGTTTTCACCCGCTAACAAGGCATGTTGCCACTTTGTTGTAGGAGGCTACTATCAGGGACATCTTGGCCTTCGAGTCAGGATCAAAGTGTAGTATCTGTTCCGGCAGATGCTGCAAGCTAGGACTAGCTATGACTAGCAAAGACCAGATGTGGGGGCAACCCCACATGCCTGGCCTTTAACCAGCTCCCATTTCCCACCTCTCGGGAGTTGGTCCCCTTTTTCCCTTCCCCCTCCCTTCACTCCTCACATTAAAAATTGGCCTTGTGCCTAATTTGCTCGGTGGGGGAGCAAATAAAAACCATCTGTTCCGGCAGATACTGCAAGCAAAGACCATATGTGGGGGCAACTCCACATATAAGACCTTGGTCAATGTAGGGGCAACCCTTCATACCAATTGTCACTATCCAGCTCTCTTACTCCCCGGGAAGTTGGTCCCCATTTCCCCTTCACTCCTCACATTAAAAATCGGCCTTGTACCTAATTTGCTCGGTGGGGGAGCAAATAAATACCCTTTTCTTGGCCTTTTGGCCAAGATTAAAGTATAGTATCTGTTCGGTTTATTTATTTAGTTTTTATGTTGTTGTTAATTGTTTGGAGAGGGTTAGCTAGCGGCCGCGGGCACGAGCACACACATGCGCACGTACACACATATATCATCCCATAATAATGAACATTTCTGTAAAAGTCTGAGGAAGCTACAGACGGCAAAAAAAAAAAAAAAAAACGGCCAGGAAACAATAATGTAACTTAACAGAAAGATACGGTAATAAAAAAAACGCATATTTGCTCTACAACAGTATTGAGCACTTTTTTCAGTTTTTATTAATTATCATTTCCACTAAACAATATATATATATATATATATATATATATATATATATATATATATATATATATATATATATATATATATATATATTCTTGGATTTGTTACCCTTCACCGGACTATCCATTCATGTGAAATCTTTTTATCATTTTTCTTTTACCTCCGATTCCCCTTACCTCACTTTTTTTTTTTAACCAAGTAAGATCTGTGACTTACTTGTAGTTTCATTAAATACTTTTATATGCAAAATCCGATCCCGCATTTTGCTAATTCCTGCCCTCTGATGAGAAGGAGAGTATTTCTTCGAAACTCCGTGGATTAAGGACTATCCACTTATCTTGTGCTTCCTTTTTTAAAATTAAATGTTTTTAACTCTTTTTCAAGATGTCTTTTAACATGTTTTATTAATCATTTGTTCATATATATATATATATATATATATATATATATATATATATATATATATATATATATATATATATATATATATACGGGTTTTTTTATATTCAAAAGTAATGGACTAGTGAATTCAACGAGGTTGTTAGATAGTGCTCAATAAAAAGAGCTGATAATACTTGTTTATTGTTATATAAACATGCTCACATCCCGCTGCGGGATGTGAGCATGTTTATATAACAATAAACAAGTATATATATATATATATATATATATATATATATATATATATATATATATAGTCATCCACATATATATATATATATATATATATATATATATATATATATATATATATATATATATATATATATAAGACACCTTATTCATGTATTTAACCAAAATTTTAATATATTAAAATTTCGATAATGTTCATATAAAAGTCAAATTTAATTGACCCAATTATTTAAGCTTCATGATTATCGGTTTGCATAATCAAGCATGCATATAATTTTTTCACAAAAATCAAGGCAACAAAATATTAAAAAAAAAAAAGAAGAATATAATATCGTGTATTTTTATATGTGTCACAAGTGTTCAAAATCGTAAAAAAAAAAAAAGACGTAAGGAGGTGAGCGACGTTTTTTATGATTGGTTTCCATAGCAACCACGTTGCTACTAATTCAAGAAGAGAAGTAACAAGTGAAACAGAGAGAATATGAAAACATGAAAGGGAGATAATTGGGGGATTTTTTTTTTTAAAGCAGACGAGTGTCGTACATTGTTATTACATATGTGTTTATAGGGGGGGGGTAGCAAAAAAAATAAAACTGGCATTAACATTATATAATCAATTTTTAATGCTGCAATATTTTAAGTTATAAATTTATTATATTTTTTACTAGAATATCTTGTCCTTTTCTTTTCCAGTTTTAACAACTAGTCTTTTACTTTTCCATGTTTAAACGTATTACTTTTCATGCCCGAATTTTTCTATATATATATTTTTCCATGTATCTAGCTATCTATTACTCTCTATTTACCTCTTTATTTTTCTTCTTAACTTTCAGTTAGGATATCAATCAGTTGGGCAGCCGATATAGTGAAATTTCTTATTTCCTTATTCTCTCTCTCTCTCTCTCTCTCTCTCTCTCTGTCATGATGACATTTTGAAAAGCTTGTATTTATCTTTCTCTCTCTTTTTCTCTCCCACCCCCTCTCTCTCTATCTCTCTCTATCACTATTTTTCCTTTTAACTATTAGTTGGGAAACAGTACGCGTTGGGTTGTTGGTGTAATAAAATCTCTCATTCCCTCCTTAGCTCTCTCTCTCTCTCTCTCTCTCTCTCTCTCTCTCTCTCTTTCTCTCTCTCTCTCTATCTATCTATATATCTATCTATCTTTCTCTCTCTCTCTCGTGATGACATTTTGAAAAGCTTGTATTCTCTCTCTCACTCTGTGTTTGTGTTTGTGTGTGGTGTGTGTGTGTGTGTGTATATATATATATATATATATATATATATATATATATATATATATATATATATATATATATAAGTTTCGTGGTTAAATTTAAATTCTGAAAAAACAACATATAAAGACATATATTCGATTTAAGAATTTATTGTTTGACAAAAGGAATATATAGAAGGGGTTAATTAATTATTATATGTCGTTTTTTTTTTCAGAATTTAAAATGTAACCACTAAACTTATATATTGCTCTATTCTTAAATATTGAGCTTTTCCTTTTTGGCTAGGATCACCTTGAAAGTATTACTTCAAGTAATATTTATCAGGATTTTTCATCTGAACTTAATCAGTGTCTTATATATATACTAACAGGGAGACCCGGCGTTGCCTGGGATTGCTTGCTTTAGTTGGGGGCCCTTCGCAGTACACTGGGAGGAAGCTTCACATGCCTTTTCCTAGTTACTTAGTCTACTATACATTGTAGTCTACATTGCACTGTATTTTATTGATGACTTTATGAAATTATTTTTATATAGAATTGCTTGAATTAAAGTTTAAAATGCAAAAGTCAACTATCATACTTCAGTTGTGCTCTAAGCAGAAACATTCATTTCGAACGGTTCCCTATCATATTACAGAACCTACTGTTGATTTTATATACCTGGCCTTACTGCCTGTGCGATGATAATGGCTTAAATTAAAGTTTTACATGAAAAGGTTAAGTATCATAGTGCAATTGTGCTTTAAACAGAAACATTCACTTGTCATATCAGAGAACATACTATCGATTTAATATGTCGGGCTTTTTGGTTTGCGTTATAATAAAACTTATCAAATGTACTTGTGATGTTAGGCTGTGTAAGGTGTTTACTTTGGTCAACATCGTCTGTTCTTTCTTTCATCGTATTTCGATTATTGATCATCGATCCTCATCGGAAACATTCTGATACAAACCTATCTAAGAACACTGTCAGTCACATAAAGTACCTTCGTGTGAAATTTAATGAAAAATCGGCCCAGCCGTTTTCAAGTTCATAGGGAATGAACTCACACACAGATGCGCACCAGGCTCCTTCTATATAATAGTAGATATAGATATCCTATTTACAATGCCCCTCCACGAGGGCAGAGTTAGACACCAGGGTCGTTTTTTTTTTTAACGTGGAGAAAGGAACAAACATAAAAATTGTCTCAGTCGTGAAGAATTTCTCCTCCACTCGCAGAGAATAAAACATTGAAGGGTAGCATCTGAAGAACAGATACTACACTATAAGTTATATATTTTTTATTTATTCTGAAAAGTTTACAAACCAAATAGAAATGAACAAAAAATTAGGCACAAGGCCACTAAAAATTGGGGAGTGGGTGTCTATGGTCATCCTCGTCCCTATACCTTTGCTAGTCTATGCTTGATTCTAGCTAAAGTTCTTATTCACCACAATACCTCAAGCACATCGAGGGTCATCCTACCTAAGATTCGCAAATCATATCGTGTGTGTGTGTGTGTGTGTGTTTGTGTGTGTTTTAATAAACAATAAAATAAATTGGTAAACAATAAAATGTGTGTGTGGTTCTAGGCAATACTTAAAGACGCTATTGTCGTTCCAAAATTGGTCTTTACCAAAGCCATGTTCATCTCCTGTGTGAGTTTTTTTTTTAGAGTATACCTGTAATTTTACAGAACATCTTTTTTTTTTTTTTTTTTTTCAGGCAATTTTACAGAGTATCCTGGCATAAGGATACAGGGAGACTAAACAAGAACACCCGGGGATAGTGTCTAATAGCCATTTAAACAATCTCATTTCCTTACGTTAATCCTTTTCTGCTTTCAGATTCATCCGAAAATGTGTGGCGGGTGCGACAATCGCCATTCTGTGCTTCCTGGCCGTCTCTTTTTATTACAATGCTGAACGGAAACGTCAAAAATCGGAGAAATTGAAGAAATCAGAGAAATCATCCGTATCTGAAACCGACTGGGGAAAATGTCGACTCCCACAGAACATTTCAACCAACTGCCAGCTATTCTTGCAGGGTAAGAGATTCGTTAAACCCTTCGCCAAATCGCGAAACGCAATGAAAGGATGTACGTTGAAGGAACTGGTCAAAAACTGCCCTAGACTGCGAGTCGAACACGGTTATTACGATAAGCCAGTTTCGGATGAGGAGCGTGCTTTTCCGATTGCCTTCGGGATTAAGATACACATGTCTCCCGGACAGATGGAGCAGCTTCTAAGAACTGTCTACAGGCGCCACAACTTTTATTGCATTCATATCGATTCGAAATCTAGCAATGAATTGTATAGGCTTATAAAAGATCTCGCTGACTGCCTTGAAAATGTCGTGGTTTTGCCAAACCGCATAAACGCTGTTTATTCTTCTATTCGTATGGTGATGATCGAATTCGAATGCATGAAAGCCGCTATCAAATCAGGAGTTAAGTGGAAGTATTACATTAACCTCACCGGCCAGGAGTTCGTTTTGAGATCCAACCGAGAGCTGGTAGAAATACTTAAAATATTTAACGGCACTAACGACATTGAATCATATCCATTAACAGTAATGCACCGCGTTAAGGAAAAGTTCGTGATAGTTGATGACCATCTGGTGCGTAGTGGCTATCATTCTCCATTTAAGTACAAACTAAACCTGTACAAGGGAAGCGCGTATGGAATGTTTGCGCGGGATTTTGTCAACTTCCTGCTAACGGATAGCGTCGCTTTAGACCTCTTTCACTGGCTAAATCAGACACTTGCACCGGAAGAGACAATCTGGTCAACACTTAACAGGCTCCCGTTTGCCCCCGGGGGCTGCCCTAATACAGATATAACTCATAACAACCGTCACCATGCATCAAAAGTCATTATATGGACTTTCGACAACGTGAAATGTCACGGAAAGTTTGTCCGTTCAATTTGCGTGTTCAGCTCCGGGGACCTGGTATGGCTACGGAATTCTATGGAAATTGCGGCTAACAAGTTCCATGAGGATTATGATTCTGTCGCACTCGATTGCCTGGAAGAGTGGGTTAACGAAAAGGCATATTCCGCCACTCTGGAACAGCTCGACTGGTATTACTACTTGAATTTGCCACATGTAAAGTATAACCGGAATCTTGGCGACATTAAAAAATCCAAATCTTACTTGGATAAAATAAAGGAAACATGGTTGGAGGAGATTACGTTAAACGAAAATAGCGAGAAAGATTATGCAGAGGACTAAAAATTAGAGTACACCGGGGAGGAGTAATCTGCCCCTTATATATAAAGATTACGTCCAACACAACGAATAATTTGGCGAAAATTCTATTTTCAGACTTATCCATGACAGATTGAGAGAGAAAAAAAATTATATTTTAAACGTAAGCATTACAGACCAACAAAAATGCTATTTCAAACTTAAATGTGACAAACGTACAAGAATAATATTTAAAAATTAGGTATTACATCCCAACGAAAATGTTATTGCAAATTAAAAACGTCATAGACTGACAAAAATTCTATTTTCAAACTTATTCATGACAGGCTAAAAATAATGTTATTTCAAACTTAAGCATTAAAGACCAACGAAAATGCTATTTCAGATTAAAGCATTACAGATCGACAATTATTCTTTTTCAAACTGAAAAAAATGGGAGAATAGTTTTTTTTTTTTTAAATAAGGCATTACATTTAACGGAAATGCTATAACGGGAATTAAAAATACTATTTAAAAATGGTGTAATGGAATAATTCAAATGCTGTTTCAAAATATTGTAATAGAGCAACTAAACTGCTATTTCAAAATATTGTAATAGTACAACTAAAGTGCTATTACAAAATATTGTAATAGAGCAACTAAAATGCTATTACAAAATATTGTAATAGAGCAACTAAACTGCTATTTCAAAATATTGTAATAGAGCAACTAAAGTGCTATTACAAAATATTGTAATGGAGCAACTAAAATGCTATTACAAAATATTGTAATAGAGCAACTAAAGTGCTATTTCAAAATATTGTAATAGAGCAACTAAAGTGCTATTTCAAAATGTAATAGAGCAACTAAAATGCTATTTCAAAATATTGTAATAGAGCAACTAAAATGCTATTTCAAAATGTAATAGAGAAACTAAAATGCTATTTCAAAATATTGTAATAGAGCAACTAAAATGCTATTTCAAAATATTGTAATAGAGCAACTAAAATGCTATTTCAAAATATTATAATAGAGCAACTAAAGTGCTATTACAAAATATTGTAATAGAGCAACTAAAATGCTATTACAAAATATTGTAATAGAGCAACTAAAATGCTATTTCAAAATATTGTAATAGAGCAACTAAAATGCTATTTCAAAATGTAATAGAGAAACTAAAATGCTATTTCAAAATGTAATAGAGCAACTAAAATGCTATTTCAAAATATTGTAATAGAGCAACTAAAATGCTATTTCAAAATGTAATAGAGCAACTAAAATGCTATTTCAAAATGTAATAGAGCAACTAAAATGCTATTTCAAAATATTGTAATAGAGCAACTAAAATGCTATTTCAAAATGTAATAGAGCAACTAAAATGCTATTTCAAAATATTGTAATAGAGCAACTAAAGTGCTATTACAAAATATTGTAATAGAGCAACTAAAATGCTATTTCAAAATATTGTAATAGAGCAACTAAAGTGCTATTACAAAATATTATAATAGAGCAACTAAAATGCTATTACAAAATATTGTAATAGAGCAACTAAAATGCTATTTCAAAATATTGTAATAGAGCAACTAAAATGCTATTTCAAAATGTAATAGAGCAACTAAAATGCTATTTCAAAATGTAATAGAGCAACTAAAATGCTATTTCAAAATATTGTAATAGAGCAACTAAAATGCTATTCCAAAATATTGTAATAGAGCAACTAAAGTGCTATTTCAAAATATTGTAATAGAGCAACTAAAATGCTATTTCAAAATATTGTAATAGAGCAACTAAAATGCTATTTCAAAATATTGTAATAGAGCAACTAAAATGCTATTTCAAACCATAATAGAGCAACTAAAATGCTATTTCAAAATGTAATAGAGCAACTTAAATGCTATTTCAAAATATTGTAATAGAGCAACTAAAATGCTATTTCAAAATGTAATAGAGCAACTAAAATGCTATTTCAAAATATTGTAATAGACCAACTAAAATGCTATTTCAAAATGTAATAGAGCAACTAAAATGCTATTACAAAATATTGTAATAGAGCAACTAAAATGCTATTTCAAAATATTGTCTCATAGATGAACCAAAGTGCTATTTCACAATGCTGTAACAGAGCAACTAAAATGACATATCAAAATGGTGTAACGGAACAACTAAAATGCTATTTCAAAATATAATAGAGAAACTAAAATGCTATTTCAAAATATTGTAATAGAGCAACTAAAATGCTATTTCAAAATGTAATAGAGCAACTAAAATGCTATTTCAAAATATTGTAATAGATGAACCAAAGTTCTATTTCACAATGCTGCAACAGAGCAACTAAAATGACATATCAAAATGGTGTAACAGAACAACTAAAATGCTATTTCAAAACTTACGCATTACAGACCGATGAAGGTTCTATACTAAATTTAAACATGACAAACCTACGAAAATGTTATTTCAAATTAAAGTGTGACAGACCGACGAAAATGTTATTTCAATTGTAAGCGTGACAAACAAAACTACTATGTGCCATTTAAGCGTGACGAAAAAAACCCAAATATATTTCAAAACTTAAGCATTATAAACCACCGAAAATGCTATTTCACATTTTTAGTTTAACAGATTAATGAAAATATTATTTCAATTTGAAGTGACAGACCAACCTAAATGCTATTCTACATTGTAGCATGACAGGCCAACGAAAATGCTATTTCAAAATAAAGCATGGTAGATGGACGAAAATCCTTTTTCAAATTTTCAAATTTAATTGTGACACATGAATGTTATTTTAAGTTTAAGTGACAGACCTGTGAAAATACTATTTAAAATTTAAACATTACAAAAAAATATTTCAAACTTAAGCGTGACAACCTAAAACCTAACCCTGACAGATCTTCAAAATGCTATTTCAAAATTTATTTTAACAGAAGAACGAAAATAATATTTCAATTGTAAGTGATGTACAGACGAACCTTCTCGCAAAGATACAAAAAAGGGAATTATGTAATTTATAGTTACGAGCAAAAATAACTGAACCCCCACTCCCCCCAAAAAACCCCAAATCCTAAGCTTTTTAAAAGAGGCTGACCATGATTAATTTTTTAGTCTTAACTTTGATTGTGTTTGAAAGATAACAGAACAAAGTTAATCTCTCTAAAGAAAAAAGAAAGAAAAATATTTACGTGTTAAAAAAATTGCTATGAAAAATGTTGAAAAAAAAAAAAAAGAAACCTCACAACATTTTAATCGAATTTCAAATCCGAATATATCAACTTTAAAATTCTCTGGGAAAATAATTATCAGTTTTCTGATAATATTTCAACGGTAAATTACATAAGATACCGAATTTAAAAAATTTACATTCTTTTTATAACAAAAAAAAAAAAAAAATGCATGATAAAAATTAAAAAAAAATCAATTTACAATATAAAAAAAAAACGTCTCGCTGAAAATTTATGGCGCTGATTTTCACCAAAAATTACGGATCACGAAAAGCATAATAAAATAATTTCGTTTAATTATTTTATTTTTGTTGTAATAATACAAGAAAAGCTTTTTTAATTAGAATATTTATGAATGTATACAAGTAAGACTATTTTTTTTATTATTTTTCTCTGAAAAAAAAGGTATAAATAAAAGGTACATATTTGACTTCGTACATTTTTTATTCAATATTATAAAATTTTCGATGACGTTTGTTTATATACTCACAGGTTACAATTTATTAATTGAAAAAATGTTTGGAGGTGTGTGTTGAGAGAAAAAAAAAGTGATAGTAGGCAAGCAGGCTCGAACCCGTACGATGAAGGAGGAAAAAAACGTGACCCCCCCCCAAAAAAAAAACATGACGTCTTTGTCGTTGCGTTCATCGCCAAACCGGAAGTGGCAAAGGTTTAAATTAAGGCTAGTCAATCGTAAAAAAGGAGATGACTTTCGAAAATATCGGTGAAAAAAGTGACACCTCCTTGTAAAAAGTGCCCAGTTGAGGATGAAGGAATTAATGTTTTTGGCCAAATTTTCGATATTTGTTGTCCGAAGAATCGAGCTTCAAAACATCTCGTGAAAATCCATCGCATCTGTCGAAAGTTTTAGGCATACATACATACATACATACATACATACATACATACATACTTGATGATTGTTGCATTTTTCCAGATGATCGCCGTCACATTGAGTTCTTCCAATCTTGCCGTCCATGCCATCTCAGATGACTCTGCACCCCTGCTGCAGATTTTCACATCCTGAAGCAGATGTGACATACAAATTGAGCAATTTCCATCGAGTTGACTTCGTCTGGAGGTTGAAGGGTATTCCTATGAACAATAACATGTCTTCTCAAACCAGCAGTAGACTTGCAAACTTTGTTTAGTTCGGACTAATACGAGGGGCGCGCAATAAGTAATGCCCCTGACCCACTTCTAGTTGTCTGATCTAGCTGAAATTTTGCATGTGCAATGATTTATATCTCTACGGGTTATGTGGCAAATTAAAGCTCTGAACTAATTGTGGTTTCTGTTTTACAGATGTTTGAACTGAGTCAGGTGTGAAATGGAGCCTGTTGAATGTCGAGCAGTGATCCGGATTTTGTATTTGAAAGGATGCACACCACAGGAGACTTTTGATGAAATGAAAGAAATTATGGTGATAATACCCCATCATATGACCTTGTAAAACGCTGGCATCGTGGATTAAAACATGACCGGAAGTCTGTGGAAACAGCTTCCAGACCTGGTCGCCCCCCCCCCTTCTGCCATTGATGAGACATCTGTCCGTCAAGTTGAGGCTGCCATTTTATAAGATCGGCGCATTACCATTCGCCAAATAGCCCAAGATGTCAAGATTAGTACAGGGTCTGTGGAAACTCTCATTCATGACCATTTGCATAAGCAAAAGGTGTCTGCCAGATGGATTCCCAGATTGTTCACACCATTCCAAAAGCGAGAACACGTCGAATGCTCGAGGATGAATTTGGAGATGTGCTAAGAAGATGAGTCAAAGTTTTTCAAAAGACTGATTTCATCAAACCTGGGTCCATCGCTATGATTCAGAGACCAAAGCCCAGTCAATGCAGTGGAAGCACTTGGACTCACAACCTCCAAAGAAGGCAAGGGTGCAGCCTTCCGCTAGCAAGGTCATGCTCACAATCTTCTGGGACCAGGACGGAGTAGTGATGACAGATTTCCTGGCAAAGGGTACCACAATTATAGGAGCCTATTATGCTTCACTTTTGAGGAAATTAAGCGAAGCTATCAAAATCAAGAGGCGGGGCAAGATCAGCAAAGGTACCCTCCTCCTGCAGGACAACGCTCCGGTCCACAACTCGCATGTCGCCAGAGCAGAAGCACGGGCGTGTGGTTATGAAATCCTTCCCCATCCTCTCTACTCTCCTGACCTTGCACCCTCTGACTTTAACCTCTTCCCAGCCATGAAGTTGGTTTTGAAAGGAAAGCATTTCCGAGATGATGCAGCCTTGATTTCTGAAGTCACGTCGTGGTTGGAGAACCAATCTGGGGTGTTCTACAAAAATGGTCTCCAGAGCTGCATCAAACGATGGAAGAAATGCATATCTCTGGGTGGTTCCTATGTAGAGAAAGACTAATAACTGTGCCAAGTTTCGTTGCTCTACTGCTATGGGAAGTGGGTCAGGGGCATTACTTATTGCACGCCCCTCGCAGGTGCAACGTTGACCTGAACAGGAGTTTTGTGCGACTTAAGGTGGTTTACGTAGCCAGCTTTTGACAAAAGCACTCGTTCACAAGTGTCGCATTTCCAGCACTGTGTGTCATGGTTAAGACCATCAATTAAACCTTTGCGAAGCTCTCGCTTCAGATTGCTGTGGGCCTGCTTTCTTTTCTCTAGAGTATCACGACTTTCACGTACAAGCTTTCGGCCTTTGCAGAGTAAGTTCTTCCCATGTGTCGATGTCGATTTGTAAGACTTTCAAATTAACGTGAATATATCTACGTGTGTGTACGTGCGCGCGTATGTGTATGACAAGAAAAATGGCTTGAGATGTGAACGCGCGTTTTTGTGCGAGACTAGAAGGGCTCGTACAATTTTCATAAAAAAAGCAAAATTAAATTTATGCGTTTTTTTTTGTCTGTTTGTTAGTATTTAAAACTATAACTTTAGTAAAGTTGTTTTTTATTTATGTTTATAGAAAACAATAGATTACCAGTAAGATTTTAAAATAATAATATATTTAACATGAAATATATATTCTTTTTTTCTTTTCTTTTCTTTTTTTTGCAATTATTTATTTTTTGGTGAAAATACTGAATAAGCAATGCTTAATTCAATGATAATATCGTTAATTCGAGGAAATTCATTTTGCTTAGAGTTTTAACGATATTATTAACAAGGACATTAGGGGCATTTTGCTACTACTACAGTTTATCGCCGAAAATGGAGACACCATTTTTTCGGGCACCTGTCGTCAGAATCAGAGGAAGAAATCAGTATTTTAAACTATGACCGAAGCCTGAAATAAATAACAAAATATAAAAAAAATTCAACTAGATACTGATTACTTCCGAAAAGAACTAATTATTTACGTGCCCCAGCATAGTATAAACACCCTCAACCTCCCCATGTTAAGAACGGCTTTCGGAATAAACACACACACCCAACCCCGAAAGTCGTTCCTAATATGGAGAGGTTGGGGGTGGTTTATAGGACGCTGGGGCACGTCATAACCCAAGTTCCCGCAATCAAGTGACTCAGCGGAATATTGTGTCCGGGCAGTGAAATCTGTATTTATTAAAGTTTCCTCAAGTGGTCGTGACTTGAACATGGCATTGTTATGCCTGGGGACAACTCATCTAGATCATATCATTCCATCACCAGGTGAACTTTTGTAACAGAGGAAGCAAGGTGGAAAAATCCCAGTCAAATGCATCAACAAAAATACCAACAAGGACAAAATAATGACCCAATTGTATCAGAGGTTAGCAAATCAGATGTACCCTGATCAACATACAAAAGTTTGCCCAAACTGCACGTAAGATAAACTGTGCACGTTTTAAATAAAGAGGCATGCGACTGGTCTCCTGCACTTGTCACGCAATTGAGTGGAGAACGAGGGTCATACACAGTACAGACCGCTTCTGGGGGGGAAAAAAAACTCTTCGTAGAAATCAATAGCACCTTAAAATAGACCCAACCAGAACCATATCAAGTCATGAAGTAAACCCAACTGAAATTTCTCAGAAGTCCACCAAAAACTGTACTTTCCATGCCTCTGTTCAGTCTCGAAAGACAAAGGATACCCCCTGTAGGGGCAGCTGCGTGCATAATTGTGTGGCAAGGGTTGCGCAATCTCCACCCATGTCTCTCCTGAATCGGCACTGCTTGAGTCCAGTGGCAAGGAGAAGTCCAAGACGATTGGAAACCAATGCCGAGATAAGTGGAGAGCACATACAGCACCTGGAAGTCCCAAATGGTCACCTATCTGGTACTGGCCATACTTATCGTTGCTTAACTTTGGTGATCTGACGGGAACTGGTGTGTCAAACGGACATTTTGCAAAATTGTGCCATTCAGGCAATTCCAGCACTCATTTAGCTGCAGTTGTCGATGCTATTCAGTCGATATCAAACAGTAACGGCCCTACACTTGCAACCATCTTTTCTGCTTCTATTGAGTCAGAATTTAAAGTATCCACTAATTTGTTTAGTGGAAGTACTGATAGAAGCTTTATAAGCCACAATTAGGAAGTAGTCTGCCCCTTTCTAGGAAATTGTCTCCCTTTGTTGGATATACGGAGTGGCCATCTTGTATATATATCATGTGTTCTTCTAGTCGAATAAACCTAAATAACTCAATGTAAAGCGCCGACACTCCCTCCCCATCTTTATTACTAGCTTTTCTTCTCAAAAATCGAACCTTTTGCTCGGTATCATAACAAATTGTTTTTTCGCTGTAAAAAAAAACAAAAAAACTGCTTGATGAAATTAAGTGAAATTTTTTTTCAAAGAACTTTGTTCCATAGCAGATGCATACAATATAACCTTTTTTCGATATTTTATTTTTTAATGTCTTGATTAAACTGTACAAATACCAGGTGTCTTCCCATCATCCCTAATAGACTCCCTGATTTCCTTGAATCCTTGGTGGTCCTTGTGGTAAAATAATAATCACTTGAGAGAGTAGTCTGCCCTTTTGTAGGAAATTGTCTCCCTTTATTTGATATACCGAGTCGCCATCTTGTGTATTTATTGTGTGTTCTTCTAGTCGAATAAGACCTAACTCTCCTAAAGGTATGCTTTATTCTTATAATTCGTCACAATGCCATGCGTGCGTCATCAACTTAATGTGGTAATTGTTGATGCTGCAAGCTGGTCAGTTACCTCTATTCCTTACTTTGTTTATCTGCAACGTATATACTGTGCTGTTTCTTATTTTAGTTTTCTAAGGCACACACACATTAAAATTTATAAATTCATTTGCGCGAGAATTACAGCATTCACGCACACCAAACCTTTTGGGTCAAAAAGCAGGACGCTTGAGAAATGGTCGATGTAATTGAAAGTACGTTTTGTTGTCAAAAATATGAAATTTTGACCAATCAGAGCTCGATTTAAAAAAACTTATTTTTTGGCAAGCCTCTGTGGGCCTCTAAAAAAATATAAAAAGGCAAAAAGAACTTTTCTCGTCAGAGAGGGACAACAGACACCAATAGGAACGCTCGCCGAGTGAAATTCAGTAGCTGAGATGACAGCTTGGCTCGCACGTCAAGGAACATTGCTTGACTCTCTCTTTCTCTCACTCCGCCACAACACATAAGTCGGACTCTTTCTTTCAAGCTTTTAAGTCTTCACCTTCTTCCTCCCTTCCTTCTTTCATACAGACTGCCATCTTTGCGCACACACAAAAAAGTAATTTCTTTTCTTTTTCACGAAAATAAACAAAAGTTTATTTTATATTATTTGGTGGTGTATTTCTTTTTATTTATTTGTTTCTGGGCGGGGGGGGGGGAGCTTATGCAACTCCTAAACAATACAATTTATTTGCCGCGTCAACAAAGCGATAGGCTATTCTTAAGAAACACGTGACTCGCCTTACAGTTGAAAGCCTTCCGAACCCAAGGTGGAAAGCAAAGTTTAAAACTGTTAAGTCATTGCGTTTTCAGACAACAGAAATTTTGGAGTGATCGAAAAATTGTGTCTCTGGATAGTCGAGATGGATTTTTTAGCACATAATATCGAGCTTTAGCCATTGATACCAAGAACTGTCGTTTCCTTGTTTGTTTGTGTTGTGTCGTGGCACAATAGTAAAAAGCAGAAAATCAAATCGAGGTTAGTTTAAGGAACAGGTGTATTTAACATGACAGGTACACAGGTAGGAAATGAGTATAACTGGCTTGTATGAAGCTTGTCAGTGGTAATACTCTCGCTTCTTCCATCGGTGTATATTACTGGCACTATATATAGTGAGAACCGTTGTAATTTCCCTTGTGTTAGAAAGGCCGGTGTACCCCCCCCCACTTTGAAAATATCCCGTCTGGGGATTAATAATGTTTTTGTTTTGAGTTCAACCTAATCAACTCAGTTGATTTCCGTTTTCTTTTTGATCTCCTATTCTCAGGAGCTGTCTTTGGTATGGTCACCTGAAAAGTATCAAACACTCTGTCCATGATCTCATCCTCATCGCCAATCTGTTGTGTCATGGCACAATAGTAAAAAGAAGGAAATCAAGTCGAGGTTGGTGTAAGGAACAAGTGTATTTAACATCACAGATACAAAGGTAGGAAACGGGCATAACTGGCTTGCATGCAGCTAGTCAGTGGTAGTACTGTCGTTTCTTCCATCGGTGTAGGTATTACTGACACTATATATAGTGAGAACCGGTGTAATTTCCCTTGTGTTAGAAAGGCCGGTGTAACAGTTTGGTTACCTGGTATTTTCAAATAAACATTATTAGTAAAGCACTACAGAATTATTCAATATGCATCGATGACCAGATTTTTCACATCGGGGCTGGCATGTTATTTGTGTCACAATACATAAAGGAAGAACTTGAAGTTGTCGAAGTTAAAGCAAGGGAAGTAACTGATGAGCTTGAAGTGCATCGTTCCTATCCAGAAGCAAGGAGAAAAAAGGAAACATGTCTTTTCAGATGGGAATCGGCAAATGAGTCTGTAGAAATGGAACCTCCTTCACTCGTTCCAATGCACTGAGTAACCGCCTGTCTTGTAAAGTAACCTGTACAGCGAAAACCCCCCCACTCCCCCACTCCCCCAAGCGACCAGCTTTACATTACATTCACCCACGTGAATCTCGCGTGACCTCGCGAGATCACATGAGACCGTTTCTGTTAAATATCACAGACGCCATCTTGGTTTCTCTTTTTCTTGTCCAACGCGCATGACAGACAGACACGTGCCACACGTGGACGCTTCACAGGTAAGTCGTTTGTATGTCAGTTTCTATTTTCCCCGTAGAGTCAAAGCATCATACTAGCCGAGAAGCGTTTTGCAGAGAATTCACAAAGTCTTCGGTAACGGTTTGAAAACATGAATGATTTTAAATCAAAGTACGGGTTTTTCGGTGGCGCAGCTAACATGAAAGCTGCAATAACCCCGAACATTTTACCCCCAAGCTGCGCTGCTTTGGCAAAGGTGTTGAAGAGAGCGATACTTACTGTGAGAAACTTGAAAAGGAGATTATCAATATGACCTTTTTTTTCGATATTTTAATTTTTTAATGTCTTGACAAGTACCCTGATTTCTTAAAAGAGAAAATAAGTTAACTTCCTTTAGAAGAAGTAGGTTATCTCCCTTTAATTAGTGTAACGTAATCTCCCATTGAGGAGCGTTACAACTACGCTGAGGTAGCTTTTTATTCCCGGGTAACGCCAGATAGCCCAAGGATTTAAGATACAGAAGATAAATATATATTTTTTATTTCATGTCAAAATAGATATTGTTTGAAACCAGAGAAATATATTTTTACGGCTAAAAGTTGATGACAGGAAATTTCACTTATAACATTGCCTGGCCTTAAATGAACTCAGGGTCGAATGTCAGAATTGACATCTGACCTTGGAAATCGTGAGAATGGGTAATTCAGATTTCAAGTATGGGAATCGTACCCACGCAAAACCCTAAAGCTTTCGATTTCGTGGCGAAATCTTATTGGCGGAGAGAGTTTCCACCCCATCCACATACCTTACTATATATACGACTATCGTGCGAAAATTTGTGAAAATTATGTTGAGTCGCAGATCAGATTGCTTGTTGAATCCGAGAAGAGACGTGACCCCTCCACCTTCCTCAGCCAATCGTCTGTCGCTGTCTGTGAAGAGATTTGAGACTTTGAAAAGAACTTACCAAAAACTGAGTGATAATTGTAAAAACATTTGTACATAATTCTGCGAAATTAAGCTTCTATAGATAGACTACAATTGTTTGTCTTTCTTTCTGTCTGCTGCTTCGATATTCGCTTTCAGCATACCAGATTTCATGTAACAACCTCAGAGAAGACTAGACTATACGAGCCGAGATTTCTAGATGAAAAGGGATCTTTAGCCATCTTCTCGAGTGAGGGGTTACATTAGATTGATTCCACTATATGGCCCGTTTCAAAAAGTGAACATTTTTGTAAAAACATATTTTAGTGTAACAATACTTTAAACAAAATAACACACTCGAAACGCAAATATTCCGTGGTCATGAAAAAATAAAACGGAGAGATCGAAGATTTTTTTCCACAAACAGGACGAGAACAATAGTCCAAAGAATCTAAATAATACAAAAAACAGTGTTTTGAGTAGTTTTCATTTCTCTCTCTCTCGCGCTCTCTCTCTTTCTCTCTCTCTCTCACTCCAATTCATTGATTGACCCATTTACTTTTGATATTCAGTTGTTAACAAATTCAGGTTTTATTTTGCTTTCTTTTGTGATTAACCAATTTAAAACTACCTGAACATATACGCAAATATTAATAAATTTGAATTTAATATCTTTTTTTAGATTTCAATTAATATCGTTATTTCCATGGCAGGTGCTCGTCTGAACTCCAATCACTGGCCCCTCCTCGCCAACCTTTTACGAAAAACACCCGTCTAGCTGAATCCATTATCAAAAACTTTCCCCACTCTTTATCTATGCCTAAATCAAAACGTAGATTCCATGAACAACGCTTCTTTCTTAGAACTGCACGCCTGTGGAACTCTGTTCCGTCTGCTTGCTTCCCACCTGACTAAAATCTGGATGTCTTCAAGTCCAACGTAAACAAATTCCTGATGAACCGCCCCCTTAAGTAGACACTTTATTAAATCTCCACACTAACGTACTGTACTTGCAATAACCCTTTATCCCTGAGTGGCTTCCGGGCCTTGATAAGTGGTGACCACCTCGTAAAAAAAGAAGACATTTTAATACCATTATTACTGCCATTAATTCCAAAGTTGGCACACTATGTTCATTAACTTTTTCATAAGGAAACCAATTTGGATTTATCAAATAAAAATGAACTTTTTCATTTGCGCATGCATACATTACAAACCGATAAGCTTCCATAGAGCTGTTTCAGAATATTTGCAAACCGCAGGATTCATTGTCATTAATTGCAATTCTTGGAAAAGAAAACTACGTCAACATTTCCACAGCTTTACTTATTACTTTCATCTCATCGCCTTTTTTTTTAGCCCTTTTTGATCCCAATTTATATTTAACTAGCGGCGTGGAGGGGGGGGTTTAAATATGATATTTTAATTTGTCCAGATTTCGTATATATCATTATAGAGTTTTGATTTCAAAAGCAAAAAAAAAAAAAGTATTTGGGTGCCATCAGCTCGAATCGAAACTGAAAGCGAAACTGTAGCATTCAAACGAATGAACGGACAGACAGACAAAGGTGAATTCCAAGGTCCAAATCCGACTAAGTCAGTGGACCAAAAAACGATGTGAATTTATTTTACTTGTGCTAAAAAACAAAACAAAAATAAAAATAACTAGCAGGGGAAGGGTCACCCAGCTTTGCCCGGGCGTAAATACGCTTAAATATAATATCTTAATTCGTCCAGATGTCGTATATCGCTTAAATATAATATCTTAATTCGTCCAGATGTCGTATATATATTAAAAGAGTCGTGATTTTAAAAGTAATAAAAAATGCATTTAGGCACCATCAGCTAGAATCGAAACTGAAGCAGTGAAAGCCGATGACGTTACCACTCTACCAACGAGAAACGCATATGAACTGATTAAAAATAAACTAAGATGAGTGTACAAAATATATAAGGATTTTTCAATTTTGACCCCTTTTTGATTTTTTTAAAACTATTTTAACCGGCGAAAGACCCATAAAAGAACGGTCCATAGAAAATCCAATCATTTGAGGCCCTTAGCGCCGCTCTTTGACTTTTAGCTTCGGATGAGATAAAGTTTGAAAATATTGAGACAGCTAGACAGACATTGTGAGTTTTATAAATTAAATTAATAAAAGAGGAACTACCTTATTTCACCGTTATACGTTTTTTTTTATCTGGTTTAGTTTGTGTCTGTCACACTTCTGCATTGCATTGTCGTCTATGAATTTCTTATGTATTTTTGGCTTTGAATCAGAAGTCATATTTTTTAAAAATAATTTTGTTATAGGTCTGAATGGGGCATCCAATCGGATATCAAGGATTAACCCACTACCTCATAAATACCAACTGAGGGATCTTTCTATCATTCTAACCGTCCCTGTAATTATTTGTGTGTTTCTTGTAACAGAGCAGGCATGAGTATGTGTAAAAATATCAGTAGCAGCCAAACGATAGATGGCTAGCGAAGGTATTAACAATAGCAGCAGCGTTTGAGCACACGTGCAAATTAGCAAATGTCGCATCAAAAAATGAACAAAGAATAGCATGTGGTAGGAGAGAAGCAAAATATGTGTCAGGAAATATGAACTTGTACAGTCAAAGATGAGAAATGGCTGAGACTATGGCCCGGCGTGTGATCAAGGAGAGAAGCAAAGTATGAACCGAGCGAGATAGATATGTGGCCCCATGGTGGCAACAAGAGACTTTTAAGCTGGTGTTGAAACGGCAAGGTTTTGTTAATCTCATGGCAGACGAAATGAACAGTTTGAAAAACAAGAACCAGACATTTCATTTATTTGCTTTCCCACGAAAGCAAATTAGACACAAGGTCGTTTTTAATGTGGGCGAAAACCAGCTCCCCTAAAAAGAGGACACTCTGGCAGTTTCCAAATAAATAGTAATTGTCTCAGTATGAAAGGTTTCCCCTACATTGACCAAGGACAAATTACAGAACAGATACTACCTAGCCGGAAGGCCAGAATGCTAAAACAGAAAAAAGTCAAGTTGTGATTGGACCCTTTGCCAAGGGACTCTTTGTCACGTAAACCTCAATTCCTGGTCGATAGCGACTAAATGTAACTTTAAATAGTAAAAATTTGGCTTTTAATGTTAGAGCGAGAAGAACAAAACTCAACTATATAGATTCAATATCGATTCAACAACTATATTTTTACAAACGTGAAGTGTAAGAATCTTGAATAAAAACGGAATTCTTAAGTTTTTGATACATGTTTCATTTCTTTTTTTTTTTTTTGCATGGTGCAGAACTCAAATTTACATATGTTAAGGCCTAAAATTGTATCGTTTCTTCATTTTCACCAGGATTTGACGTCCCTGGGGAACTTTTGGGCCTAAATGGGGCCGAGGCAAATGCTGAAGTCATTGTTTTAAAAACATTATAAATAAATCTTTTATAATAATAGTATGTCTTTACATCACTGTTGATCGATTTGGTTGATATGCCATTGCCTCACCGATCAGGCAGCAAAAGGAAAAGCAGTTTCATGCACACAAAAGAAAACAACTCAGTGCTCTAGTCTCCCCCAAATGATATACAAATATATAATTATGTACAATTGTCTTAGAATTCAATGTTTAATAATATCTGACTCCACTGAGTCTATAAGTAGATTTCACTTCTCTCTTGGATATAACGATGAGGTTGGCGTGGGAAGATAGAGGGGGTGGCGATTCTCGACAAGTTGCTCTTTCTCAAACTCTCAACAACTGACTGACTCTCACTGTCGTTTTCGACTGTGTGCTCCCTTGATATACTTAGGGGAGGGGTGAAACCGGGGTTGTTCCCTTGACCAATCGTACCCAACAACGTCACCTCAGGGGAGGTTCCCCCTGCAAGTGCACCTCTGGGTTGCACACGTTCTCATGGCCCCATGAGGTCATCCCTGTGACCCTCTGGGTCGACGCACTGCACTTGAATTATAACCATCCTCTCTTCGGCACCTTGAGTCATTACCAGTTTTTGAGTACAAAATTCAAAAATGACATTGTTGTCGACTTTCATAAAAATGAAAATTACGAACCTAATTTTTTCTCTCAGCAGGGGGTTTCGCTGTCACCCAGGCACACCGATGATAATTAAAGAATAAAAGAATCATATCTGAATTTCTTTATGTCTATGTATCATTTGCTATCTCGAGCAAAAAAAATATATTTTACCTACCCTAGAACGGGTATTACACAACATATGTATGAAATAATTGTACCTTCCATAGGACAGGTGATTTACAGCACGTATATGAAATAATTTTACCTTTCCTAGGACGGGTAATGTACAACACACATTTAAAATAATTTAAGAAAAATTAAGTCATTTTTAGAATAAACAGAATTATTATTTCAGCACGGTCTGTATTCTGTATAAGTCAGTTTTTTATTTAATAAATTGTTAGATGAAAGTACAAAATAGTTAACAAAAATGCCCTCCCCTTCAAGTTGGGCAGCCATTATCATCCCTTTTCTGATCATAGTGAAACGATCCTCTTCTAAAAAGTATTTGTCTTCAAACCTTTTCTTCAATGTAATAATAATTAAGAAGACATTTCCAGCTATACCATAGTTGGAGATCTTGTGGAGTAAAACTTTATGCCATACCCTATCAAAAGCCTTTGATATGTCAATCTAGAAAGATTGCCTCCGTCGATAAATTCGTTAATACCATGAGATATAACTATAAGCACATCTGCTGTAGATCTAGCAGAACGGAAACCATATTGTGTATCACTAAGAAGGTTATTTTTGGCTGAGATGGTTGATTACTTCTCTATTTAACACAGATTCTTCTAAAAAGTATTTGCCATCAAACCTTTTCTTCAATGTGTCTAACACAGTGCATATTAGCACGTGGGAAAATAGCAGCAGCAGCAACAGCAGCAAAAGATGGCTTGCTTGTGTAGAGATTAGCAGCAGTAGCCAAATAAGTGCATATGCAAATTATGAAGCATGTCTGAGTTGATGCGACAAGAAAAAGGGAAAAAGGATACCACGTGCTTGACAAAGAAAAGTGTATACCGAAAGATGATTTATTGGAATTTTTTGTATCAATAATTGTGCTTCCCCCTGTATAAATTTATCATATTTTTTATTCTAGTTCTTATATTTGATTTTCTGTATTTCGTATCTTTTATTGATCTTAGTTTCATATATTTTGGGTTCGTACGAAACTCCCTTTAATTTGAATGAGAGGGCGGTGCTAGCTCCCTGATGATGACGTCACTAGTCTCAGCGCGAAAATCGGCCTCTTTTAGAGTCCAGCGGCGGGGAGATTGGACGCTAATTCATTGCCCGGTGCAGATGGGGAATTTCCCGAGCTTTTTCTTCAAAGGAGTATATGCCGGCAAAGAATACCTGGTTGCGATGAGGTGAACTTCTGAAAACTTTATTTATGTGGCTACGGTTTGCACGTATTTTGAAGGAGAGTAATTTTAAAAGACTTTAAATTGAGAAAAAAGCAATGTTCTGTCTGCCATTAATTTGTGAGTACGTTCGTTAAAATTATTGAATTTGAGTTATTATTAGGAAGTACTCCTATTTGAATTTTAATATTGTATTCGTTCGTTGATACGACATTTTCAATATAAGAACCAGCGGGGTGTTTTTTTAAAAATTATATTTTGTTACTTTGGCATTATTTGTTTTTTTGTATTTAATGGGAAAAAATTTGCAACTTTCTGTAAATAAAACTCTTCTTCGTTTTAAAACAAGACCTTTCTATTTTATTCTTTAACCACTCCCCTCTTTTTTTATTTCATCCTTTTATTCTTATTTTATTTTTTTCTACGGGCTGCTAGTTTTGTGTCGAATTTATCTGAAGGAGGATAAATTTCCGACAGATTGGCTTGCATAGAGATTAGCAGCAGCAGCAGCAGCAGCAGCAGCAGCAGCAGCAGCAGCAGCAGCAGCAGCAGCCGCCAAAAACGTACATATGCAAATCAGGAGGAGTGCACGAGTTGATGCGACAAGAAAAAGAGAAACGGGACAACACGTGCTCGACAGAGAAGAAACGTGTGACGTTATGGAAAATGGATGTATAAAGCAAAGGCAAGAAATGAGGTCTGAGAAGAAAAATGTACACCAAGCGAGATGGATGATGACGAGAGACGTAGTTGATAAACTTGGGATTAATGGACTGTCTCATGACGTCACTTCCTCTAGTGACGTCACTTCCGGTAACGACCGGTTCCCAGCAGTCTGAGATTAGCCCGCAACCAAGCGGGGCGTGTGCAAACGTCCTACCATTGAGCAATGGTATTCTCAACTCCACTTTGTCTGTAAATATATGTGAATACATGTTTCGTTCCTACAAATCCCGTGTTCCTTCGTGTTTTACCATTTAACCCCATAACGCTTTTGTTAAAAAAAATAAATAAATAAAAATGCCGACCCAGAGTTCTATATCTTTCTTTCTTTTGTTTGTTTTCAACTGCAACGTTACATGTGCTAGACACTTAACGTTTGGGGGGGGGGAAACGATTAACACAGCTTTTACAGAGGACAGATTTTCTACAATGTCTGTTAACATAATCTTTTAGATTGAACCTTTAGAAAAAAAAATCTATCACCGCAGGTTACACAATGAAAATATTGTCTTACATATTTGTTATTGCGCAATTTGGTTTCTGAGAAAATCTACTAGAAGTTTCAGAAGGGAAAATTTTTCTATATTATCTGTATTCAAGTGTTCCTATTTACAATGCCTCCCCACGGCACAGAGTTAGACACCAGGGTCGTTTTTTAACGTGGAGAAAAGGAACAAAAATAAAAATTGTCTCAGTCGTGAAGGATTTCTCCTCCACTGACAGAGAACAAGAAATTGAAGTGCAGCATCTGAAGAACAGATACTACACTTTGAAGTATTTATTTGCTCCCCCACTGAGCAAATTAGGCACAAGGCCGATTTTTAAAGTGAGGAGTGAAGGGGAAATGGGGACCAACTCCCCGGGGAGTAGGGGAGCTGGATAGTGACAATTGGTATGAAAGGTTGCCCCTACATTGACCAAGGTCTTATATGTGGGGGAAACCCCACATATGGTCTTTGCTTGCAGTATCTGCCGGAACAGATGGTATTTATTTGCTCCCCCACTGAGCAAATTAGGCACAAGGCCGTTTTTAATGTGAGGTAAAAACCAGCTCCCCAAAAAGGGGGCACTCTGGTTACCAAAAATAATAATTGTCCCAGTATAGAGGGTTTCCCCTCCATTGACTGGTACAAATTATCTTAAGTGCAGCATCTGCCGGAACAGATACTACACTTTGATCTTGGCCGAAGACCCAGTATGTGACATTGTATTCAATTGTTTGTGCATGAGGATAGAGTTAGACACAAGGTAGGCTTTTAAGGTGGAAGAACAGAGAGCTCCCCAAAACGAACACTCTTAATTGTAACAAAAATAAAAATTGCCATCATCTAGAAGGTTTTCTATTTTCATTAATTCTTAAAAATAAACTTTTAGAAAAATCTACTATTACAGGTTTCACAGAAATACTTTGTTTTATTTTGATTAATATGATTCTCGAGAGTGGATAATTAAAAAAACTCTACCACAACAGATTTTACAGGGGAAATATTTCTTTTTTATTTGTTAACATGCGAGGTGTGACTTTAGGAAAATCTAGCACCACAGGTTTCACAGGGAAAATATTATGTCTTTATTTATTTAACACGTGCTTCTAGAGATGTGACTCCAGGGAAAATCTACCACCATAGGTTTCACGGGGAAAATATTTCTTCTTTATTTGTTACCACGTGCTTCTAGAGAGGTGATACCAGGGAAAATCTACCACCATAGGTTTCACGGGGAAAATATTTCTTCTTTGTTTGTTACCACGTGCTTCTAGAGAGGTGATACCAGGGAAAATCTACCACCATAGGTTTCACGGGGAAAATATTTCTTCTTTGTTTGTTACCACGTGCTTCTAGAGAGGTGATGCCAGGGAAAATCTACCACCATAGGTTTCACGGGGAAAATATTTCTTCTTTGTTAACGCGTGCTTCTAGACATGTGACTTTGGAAATCTACCACCACAGATTTCACAGGGAAAATATTTCTTGATTTGTTAACATATGCTTCTAGAGATGTGACTTTGGGGAAATCTATCACCATAGGTTTTACAGAGGAAATTCCTATTTGTTAACATATGGTCTTTGCTTGTGAGATGTGACTTTGGAAAAATCTACCACCACAGGTGTCCCGTACTGAAAACAAAACACAAACCTATATGCATGACAGCTTGTAGCCAAACGCACTTAGTGATTGGGGATCAGGTTGTCAGAATTGATATTGCTGGTGGTCAAAGTTCAACTATTTGATGCACGGAGCTGTTGGCGTGAGCGCACCTGCAGAGATCGGGTCACATATATAGTTTAGAGAGAAAAGCATAAGAGGAGAGAAGCATACAGTCAGCTGGCAAGCAACATTAGCACAAACACGTGGTTCCATCCACCCACCCTTCTGTCCATAGTTAGAAAATCTCCTCCCCATGTTAAGAATGGCTTTCTAAATAACATTATTTCACGGTAACAAAAGTGCATAAGTACCGTTCCTAAACTGCACAAGTATCTAAATAAAAAATAAACATTTGATTCCATTTTTTTTTAATCAATCGAAATCATTTTTGTTATATTCAAGCTTCGTCTCCCAATGTTTACGAAGGTTTTGCTTGGAGCAATATAGGCAATAAGCATAAAGAAACGAATATTTTCTATATTTTTTTATATACAAAACGAATTTGTGTCATGGGTTTTCCACCTGGAGAAAATCGACCGGCGTACATGCAACTGCACAATGCAGATTTCATGGGGTACCTTTTTTCTTTATTTGTTAACACATGCTTCTAAAGATGTGACTTTCAGAAAATCTATCACAACAGGTTTCCCAGATTAAATATTTCTGTTTTATTTGTTAACATGTGCTTCTATATATGTTACTTTGGAATAATATACCACCACACGTTTCACACACGTTTTAGATTTGTAGCAGAGCAGCTAACGCTGATAACAGCAGCTTTCTCATAATACATAGGCAAATGACCGAGCCAGTGTGTTATGTGATGTCACCGTGAAGGGAGCGAAAAAGCAGAGATAAAAATGATATGTAATCTATCCCAGGTTTAACCGGCATGTTGAAAATTATGATTTTGCTGTGAAGGTTTGTTTGTACAAAACGAGTTCGAGGGTTAAGGCTAACATATATCAAACTCTGTAGTTGAGGCCGAGGATAGAACCTGTAATAAGTCAGTCGCTTCGTGTGAAAGAGAACGTAGAAAGACAGAAAGAAAGAAATAAAGAAAGAAAGAGGGAGAGCATGAAAGAAAAAGAGGAAGATATCTTTTCTTTCGCATGCAAGTCAGTTTGGTTTCCCATTTTGGGCAGAACAGATGTGTCGAGATTGGCGTAAAGATGCGTCGAAATGCAAAAAAGCTTTAGTAAACAATGCGTGAGGTTTCCCAGTTCACTCGTAGACAAAATAAAGTAATCTGTGCCATCAAATCGGCGTCGTGCTTTCATCTTAGATGCTCTTTACAGCTCATCGACCAGTGAGGAGAAGAATTGCATCCCAGAAGACCAAGATAACAGAAAAAGGTATGGTGAAATTTATGGCATATACCTATACTCCCTCCAATGCCCCCCCTCTGGGGAACAAAATCTTCCCCACACTAGGAACCGATCCTGGGTCTGGCCATACCCACATGGGGAGACAAATAAATAGAAACATTAAAAAATCCCCTATTTTAAATACACCCCTCTTTCTAAACAAACATAATATAAGGAATACCCGAAAAGACTAAAACGAAAAATCACAATACTAAAATCCAAGAATCCAAAAAATAAATATCAAAATAGAATGTAAGCACCCCTACCCTAATTTCAGAAGAGCCAGTCCCCCCTCCCCACGCATACACATTAGTAACGACCTCGGACCACAGCCACCTTCCTAAGGAAGCAAATAACCCCAAAATACTATAAAACAATATACACATTCCCAAACCAATAAAAGCAAACACACACACACACACACACACACACACACACACACACACACTACCCCACCCTGAAGGAAAAGAAAAAAACATTAGCAGAAAGAGATAGCGACTACAGCCAGGTCAACGTCTCCCTGGACAAGCCCAATAAAAGAGCAATAAAAATTGAGCATACCAATGAATAATAAACACTTACAAGCCTCCACCCCTTGGAAAAACTTCAAATTAACTACGAAAATCGCCATTTTTACATCTCCAACACATTTGAAAATAATTTCTGACGAGGACGCATCACAGACCGTCTGAAACGCGCGTAAAAACGATTTCAATGACTTAAAAACATTATTACAATGATCCAAACATAATTCTCAATGAAAAACCAAGACACGGAATAATGAAATAATGTTAAAAAATACACATTGTTGGTGACTACTCCCTTATTTAAATATATATATATATATAATTATTTCCACGATGTATCACGATTACATACATAGATACAGACAAAGAGACATCCCCCATTACAAAAAGACACACGTGGACTGAGAAGGACGGAGGAAAAGCATATGTTTGAGTCACATGGGTAACATCACAGCAGATATAAATAGTCACATGCGACAGGAGAAATGAGAAAAAAAACATGTTTGATACACGTACATGATGGTACAGCAGAGATAAATAGAACACAGAGCCGGAGAAGTGTTCAAGACATTGCTGAAAAATAACAGTGAGTGAGACATGAGTTGTGTGAGGAATGAACTGTTTAAAATAAGAAACAGTGCATAAATGCTTTTGACTAAAATCGAAAAGGGTATCGATTTTCTTCCCTCTTCCTTTCTTCTATTTCCATACAACAGAGTCTACATGTTAACATGTGACATTACATATATGTTAACAATTGCTTCACGAGATGTGACTTTAGGAAAATCTACCACCACAGGTTTCACGGGGAAAACACCTGATTCATGAAATGTGACTTTAGGAAAATCAACCACAACAGTTTTCACAGAAGAAATATGTCTTCTTTATTTGTTAATAGGAGCTTTTAGAGAAGTGTCTTTAAAGCAATAAACCACAACAGGTTTCATAAAGAAAAATGTATTCTTTATTTATGAACATGTGCATCTGGGGATGTGACTTTACGTAAATCTACCACAACAGGTTTCACATTGAAAATATGTCTTCTTTATTTGTTAATACGTGCTTCCAAAGATGCGATCTACCACCACATGTTTTACAGAATATATATTTCTTCTTAATTTGTTAACGTGCTTCTGGAGATGTGACTCTAGGAAAATCTACCACCACAGATTTCACAAAGAAAATATTTCTTTCTTTGTTAAGATGTGCTTCTGGTAATGCGACTTTGGGAAAATCTACTACCACAGGTTTCACTGGGGAAATATTTCTTTTTTTTATTTGTTAACACATGCTTCTGGAGATGTGACTATAGAAAATGTACGACAAATTTCACAGGGGAAACATGTTATTTTTATTTGTTAACACGTGCTTCTACTGATGATGGCACTCTAGGAAAATCTACCACCACAGGTTTCACAGGAAAAATATTTCATCTTTATTTATTAACACGTGCTTCTGGATAAGAAGTCTACCACCACAGGTCTCACTGGAGAAATATTTCTTTTTTTATTTGTTAACACGTGCTTCTGGAAGTGTGATTTGGGAAAATCTACCACAACATGTTTCACAGGGAAAATAATTTCTTTTTCATTTGTTAACACGAACTTTAAGAGATGTGACTTCAGACAAATCAACCACCACAAGTTTCACAAAGGACAATTTCTTCTTTATTTGTGAACACGTGCTTTTGGGGGGAGGGGATGTGACCTTGTAAATCTACCACAACAGGTTTCACAGTGCTTCTAGAGATATAACCGTGCAGAAATCTACCACCACCGGTTTTACAAGGGAAGTAGTTCTTCTTTATCAGTTAACACGTGTTTCTGGAAATTTGACTTTGGGAAAATGTACTGCCACAGGTTTCACCATGGAAAATATTTCTTCTTTTTTTGTTAACACGTTCTTCTGAAGATGTGACTTTAGAAAAATCTGCCACCAAAGGTTTCACAGGGGAAATATTTCTTCTTGATTTGTTAAGATGTGCTTCTAGAGTTCTGACTCTGGGAAAATCTACCATCATAGGTTTCACACAGTACATATTTCTTCTTTTTTTTTTGGAAAATCTATCACCACACGTTTCACGGATTAACTATTCTATATTTGTAACAGCAAGAGTATCATAATGCATATGCAAATGACCGAGCCAGTGTCTGATGTGATTTCACAACTAATCGAAATGAGAAAGCAAAGATAAAAAGACACACGTAGATAGATAAGGGCGGAAGGAAAAGAATATGTTTGAGAAATATGAGTGACGTCACAGCAGAGAGAAAAGGCCACACATGAAATAAGAAGTGAGGAAAATCATTTGTTTGAGACATGTGCATGACGTTACAGCAGAAACGAATGTGTTTGAGACATGGATGAAAAATAGCAGGGACGAGAGTGTTTTAAAAAGACATGTTGGAGATACCATGAGTAAATACCTTTGTTTAAAATTGAAAAAGCTAGTCGAATTTTTTTCTCTTCCTTTATCTTGCATGCTTGCAACAAAATCTACATGTTAACATGTGACGTTATGTATATGTTAACACGGGCTTCATGAGATATGACTTTGGAAAACTCTACCACCACAGGTTTCACAGTGGAAATATTTCTTCCATAGTTGTTAACACGTGCTTCTGGAGATGTGGCGCTGGAAAAAATCTACCACCACAGGTTTCACAGTGGAAATATTTCTTCCATAGTTGTTAACACGTACTTCTGGAGACGTGGCGCTGGAAAAATCTATCACCACAGGTTTCACAAGAGAAATATTTTCTTTGATATGTTTTTAAACATGTACATCTGAAGAATTGACTTTGGGGAAATCTATCACCACAGGTTGCACAGTTGTAACGTTTCTTTCGCTTTTTTTTTAGTTCAGTTAGTTTTAAGAGATCAAGGGAGCTAACACTTGAATTTAGTATGAATTAAATTTCTATCTGAGCTTATTTTTAAGGATAGATATTGTCCTTTTGAGAGCTGTTATCTCTACTTCACTACAACTTAATTTTCCAAAGTTTGTGTTTAATCATTATTATTTTCATGGCAAGTGTTCGACTGAGCTTCAATCTATGGTCCCCCCCTCGCCAAACCTTCGTCTAGCTGAAAACACTATCAATAATTCCCCCACTCTTTATCTGTGCCTAAACCTAAACGTAGATTCCATGAACAAAGCTTCTTTCTTAGAACTGCACGCCTGTGGTATTGTCTTCCGTTTTCCTGCTTTCCAGCTGACTTCAATATGGTTGTGTTCAAGTCCAACGTAAACAAGTTCTTGATGAGTCGTTCCACTTAAGTTAACAAATTTACCGAATTTCCATTACTAACGATTACTATATTACCCAATTGACTACTGTACACTCTTTAACCCTTATCCTCGAGTGGTCTCTGGGCCTTGATAAGTGGTTATGCCTATGTAAAAAAAAAGATGTTTTTCATTAAGCCTGTTGCCTATAACACACCTTGTATAATGTTTACTTCTTTCAGTGACTATTTTTTTTGTAACAAAGCGATGTCTGTCTTGGTAACATAGCGCATATGGGCGCCTGTGAGAAAATCTGCAGCAGTTGTCGGATAGCTGACTAGCGGAAATAATAGCAGCAGCTATTAAAGTACGCATAGAAATTGGCGAGTATTCACATGCTGATGGGACTGGAGATAAAAACCTGATCAAGTAAGAAAAGCAAAGGAAGAAGAACGTCAGAATCTTTTTATATAACAGTTATCATTAGGCAGTTTGTGATTTTGAAGTATTATATTTTTAGCTTCTTACATTAAGTAGCTCCATGCGTTGTCTGAAGCGATTTTCATAAAAAAGAAAGAAAGAACCAATTTCAGATTAAAACGTGTTTCTTGAATGATTCCTTAAAAAGAAAACACGGTTTTATAAATTTACGAAAATTTGTGTAGAAACGCAACACGTTTTTAAGGTGGTCCAATTGCAGGAAATTACATTATTCGATTTTAAACAAAAACATAGAAAGAACAGGTGATGGCGTTTATTTTAATTTATGTTATCAAATTAAAAATGCAGCCCATTTTTATTCAAGAATTTGAGACTCTCAGTGGAATTTGTAATGTGTTTTTCTCTTCATCAAGTAGCGAGAAGAGTGACTTTTAAAAAGCACATTTTAAATGGCAGAGGTTGTAAAACACGTGTGTGCGAAAAGATTTTTGAAAGATAATGAAATTCATTATTGCTAGAATAATTACAAATAAATTGTTTTTCATTTGCACTTTAAAATATGCTGAGTCATATTTTTCTGTCCTTTTTTGTTTATCTGTTCCTATGATGGTATCACACAACATGTGGGTTCGAGTGTAATGAGCACGTTGCATATTTTATACGCATATATATATATATATATATATATATATATATATATATATATATATATATATATATATACTAGCAAAAGTACCCGTCGTTGACTGGGTTTCAAAAACAGCCTACAGAAAATGGACTCTGATTTATGAAAGTATGATAGGTTATGAAAAGGAAGGGTTGTAATGAGATAGCTTCGAATTTGGGGGTATCAAAACCAAAGAAAACTATGATGAAAGTAAAAATAAAATCGACCCCATAATTTATTATACCATACCTGTTCACACTGAAACACTTATCACAATATTCTGTGGATCTATATTAGAAAACCTTGTTAAACTTTGTGACATATTTCCATTCTATGGAAGTCAGGTGCGAACGAACACCCCATAATTTTATTATACCATATTTCTTCAAAATGAAACATAATTATCAAAGTATACTTACGCAGATAGATATGAAAACTCTTTATTAAAGTTTGTGCCTATTTCTATTCTATGGAGGCCAGGCGCGAACGCAGACCCCACAATTTTATTATACCATCCTTATTTAAGTTAAAACATACTTATCAAAGTATTCTTATGTACATCTATATCGAAAACACTTGTAAACGTTTTTTTTAAAATTTTTTAATCTTTTTTATTTCCATACTTTGTGGACCAGACGCGAACGCAGACCCCACTGTTCTGCCAGATCAAACATACCCATTCCCGTGTCTCGATACATCTATCATTATATGTAATCAGTTTTTTTAAAATAGTCAACCATATAGGAGCCTATTCGTGACCGGGCACACACACACACACACACACGCACGCACGCACGCACGCACGCACGCACGGAGACATTCAGCTTTAGTTTTGTGTTTACTATACCATGTTTTACACAAATATTACACAAGCATAAATCAAGTAGAATATCTGCATGAATATAATTACACGTAATAGTTAACTAAAGATGATCATCTCATAAGAAAACCGAAAAAAAACTAATAGAGAATTAATTAAAATGAATGTTTAAAAGAATATGCAAATTGGCTATATCTTTTGCAGATGAATGCATTTTTTTAAATAAATAGAAAAAAAAAAGGATTTAATATGAAGATCAATACACAGAAAAACAAATTTATAGTGTGTGTGTGGTATTTGAAATGTAACGACACGGTGCGAGTGTAATGAGCACGTTGCACATTTTTCAAGTCATTTCTGAGGTCCTGATATTTTGTGGTATTGTTTTGGTGTTCAGTACTATTGAGGCCAGAGTCATTTTGGGCTTTCATATCAATTATATAAAAAATCCTTTCAGAGTTGTTTCATCTTGTCGCAGTGTGTTTATGCTGTGTTTCGTATTTTTACTATGACAGCCATTATTTTCAATGGTAAACTATCCCACAGACACCGCCTAGTGGCGAAACAAGCGGAACTACTGATCTGTGCTAAAAATAGCAACATCCACTTTTCTTATTTCGAACTGAAGAGAAATAAACCAAAATCCAACCCTTTCTCCATCAAGCAACAAAGAAGAGATTAATGAACATATGAAATTCTATTTATGTGGTTGGTTCAGTCGTGGATTAATTCTATTAATTTGTTTTCTTGCTGGGAGCAGCAACTGTTGTAATAACCCTCTGGCATGAATACAGCACTTCTGTGACTGAAACCCTCGAACTAGACGAGAGAGCAAGGAGTCTCTCAAGATGTGATGTTGACGTTTCCAGTCAAGTTGTGCCTAGCAACTGAAGTTTCTCCAGCAGCAACAGTAGATCAAACAGCCCTTGTCAAGGCTCGCCCTTTTCAGGGCTACCTTTTTCCACATTAGTATGCGATTCACAAACTATTCTTATGCGATGCACAAACTATTCTTATGCGATGCACAAACTATTCTTATGCGATCCACAAACTACTACCATACGACTACGGCGTCCTGAGACTATCCTTCTCCAACCAGGGTCTCCAGCGCTTCCTGCAGCCTTCCAGCTCTTGGTGCCTCCAGCAGCCTTCCAGCGCCTGTTGCATCCTCCTGCAGCCTTCCAGTACCTGCCGCAGTTTCCTACATCCTTTCAATACCTGCCGCAGCTTACTACACCCTTCCAGTGTCTGCCGTAGCTTCCTACACCCTTCCAGCATTTGCACATCTTCCTACACCCTTCCAGCACCACTTACAGCTCTTAGCAGCTTACCATTCTTACTAATTTCCTTTTTGTAAATAAAAGACGATTTGTCGTCTTTCAAATGACTTCAGCTGTTTGTCACTCTTCCTTTTTGCTTTGCTGTTTCTCTTTTTGCCTCCGTGTCATAATATTTTAGTTGTACGGTCAACTGGTTTTTATAACCGGTTGCTCCCTTTTACAACAGTCTTTCGTCTTTCTTCCTGCTTATTTGTTTCTGCAATGCTCATCCATTTCACTTATTGCTTCATTTACTTTGAACCTTCAAAATTTGTCTGAAACATGATTCCGCCACTTTTTGTTCCTTCCACCACAATCGCTCTCACTTCCTCATTTTCTTCCAGTGTGGTGTCGTATTTCTGATATTTTTATTAAATATAAACTATAAAGAAGAAAAGAAAAAAGAAAAAAGAAAAAAAAGAAAAGAAATAGAATAATTAACCTTTTTCTGATTGGTCTAAAACTTTTGGTTATTTGAAGCCGCCATAAAAAATAAATAAAAGAACTGCCATCTGTTAGCATAGCTAGAAAGCAATCTTCGTTTTGGAAATTAGAAGAGCATCGTCCCCCCCCCCTGGCATCTGTACTTTGGTAAGTTGGCCCGTTATATCCTACATTTTTCAAGTTGGATCCAATTTTGCAGTGCGTTAGTTTATTAACGATGAAGATACAGAACAGTAAAGAATGGATTTCTACATAACACCGTTGTTCAAACGCAGTTCGTGTTCTGCATAAGTGCTGAAGCGTATTAAGGTCTTTTCCTGATCCTGGTGAACTTGAAGAAAGGATATGAACAACTTTAATCATCCTTCTCGTATAAGGGAGTACCTGAACAGATAAAAAACTAAGTGTATTAAGTTTTGTAGGCCGATCTAATCTCTTGAAAGTATTCACAAAACCTACACCAGCACCTTATCTCTAGTTTCTCGCATCATTGTCAATTACTCTTTCTTTTGCTTCCTCTATACTCAGCCACATTTAGCGAGGTCCGTTCGTCGCAGTGAATACTCAGATAGCATGTGTCGTTTGCCTTTTAGACATCAACCGGTTTTATGCTGTCTGCTCTTTGTGCGAGTCGATTTATATGTAAATTAACTTTCACTCTCGCTCGATCTCAAAGCTCAAACCCTAAAGGTACTTGTTAATTTGGGTTGCCAGTCGGGTGTGATTTTTCAGTAGTGCCTGGAGATTTTCAGTTGGAATATTAGATTTCTCCTGTGGAGTGTTCATGGCCTGCCATTTCGAAGATGGAGTCAGAACGCGACATTATTAGTGAAAGAAATCCAACTATTTTTTACTCGTTATTTGCGATTCTGTAGAGGTCAGGACTTGCACGTTTTTTTTTTCGTACATGGATAATGTGTTCGTCGAAGAAGGAGTCACCACTTTAGCGAGGTCCGTTCGTCGCGGTGAATACTCATAAAGCATGTGGTCCTGGATATGACCTTAAACTATATCCGATGGTGAGGCCCCAGCTTGCAGGCCTTAGGGAGTGTGGAGCCACCCTTTAATTGCCATTTCTCCCAGATCCACTCTGACCCCGAGTGGTATTTCCTGTTAGGGTCCCAACTATGGGTTAAATAGAATACGACTTAAAAAAACAAACAAATACACTATATTAAAAAATCGTTCTTCAAAATCACCAGATTCGGCATTAAATAACCTGAAAAGGGTTGATATGCCGTAAAACAAAACAACCAACCAATCAGATAGCATGCGTCGTTTGCCTTTTAGACAGCAACCGGTTTTATGCTCTCTGCTCTTTGTGCGAGTCGATTTATATGTAAATTAACTTTCACTCTCGCTCGATCTCGCAGGGAGATCTCTTCTCTGCTATACACATTTTCAGTAACAAAATAAAAGAGTTCTTTATGTTGTGTTGTAGTCCTTTTTTGCTTCGCCACGGCGTAGTATTTGTGTTATGTTGTGGCAGGTAGTGCCAAAGTTCAGAACGATTATTATGACTAATTGTTAAATTATTTAAGTTAAAAAGATATCCAGAAAAATGTTGACAAAAAAAAAAAAAAAAGAATCTTAATTAAAATATTTATATTAAATGTTTAATTTGGGAATTTTGGCTCAAGAAAAAATGCTATGAATGGAGAAAAAGCATAAACAAAGTTAGTTTGGAATTTTGTTTAGTAGACAACGATATGACTTATGTGACAAACAAGGTTGTTCACTCTGGCTGACGTAAGAGACACGTAATCCAGGCGAAATCAGAATTATGGGTTAGTGTGTAACTGGAAGTCAAAGAGGCGAGCTGTGGCACTGGGTTAGTTAGCGGACAGGATTTGTCTCTATGATCCGATGGACAGCATCTAAGGACCAAATAAGGAAGATGTTAGGAAGAAGATTAAGAGCTGCAAACTCTGAGACGTGGAATATTTGGAAATAAAAAATCTGGAAATGATAACTCGGCGTTTTGAGTGTTCTTTTCGGAAGAAGATGCTTTAATTCAGGTGCTTGCCGCCAGAGGAGAGGAGAGAGAGAGGATAGAGAGAGAGAGAGAGAGAGAGAGAGAGAGAGAGAGAGAGAGAGAGAGAGAGAGAGAGAGAGAATGAATGAATAAATAAGGTATGTGATCTGTCAGATGTCAAGCAAACAAGGGTGTTATTCGTAGCTGATAAAAACTGTTCATTTATTGTCGTGTGAAAACATTTAAAAATTAATATTTAAAAATTAACTGCAATTATAAAACAAATTATAAAACAATTATAAAACTGTTCATTTATTGTCGTGTGAAAACATTTAAAAATTAATATTTAAAAATTAACTGCAATTATAAAACAAATTATAAAACAATTATAAAACTGTTCATTTATTGTCGTGTGAAAACATTTAAAAATTAATATTTAAAAATTAACTGCAATTATAAAACAAATTATAAAACAATTATAAAAACTGTTCATTTATTGTCGTGTGAAAACATTTAAAAATTAATATTTAAAAATTAACTGCAATTATAAAACACATTATAAAACAATTATAAAACTGTTCATTTATTGTGGTGTGAAAACATTTAAAAATTAATATTTAAAAATTAACTGCAATTATAAAACAAATTATAAAACAATTATAAAACTGTTCAATTATTGTCGTGTGAAAACATTTAAAAATTAATATTTAAAAATTAACTGAAATTATAAAACAAATTATAAAACAATTATAAAACTGTTCATTTATTGTCGTGTGAAAACATTTAAAAATTAATATTTAAAAATTAACTGCAATTATAAAACACATTATAAAACAATTATAAAACTGTTCATTTATTGTCGTGTGAAAACATTTAAAAATTAATATTTAAAAATTAACTTCAATTATAAAACAAATTATAAAACAATTATAAAACTGTTCATTTATTGTCGTGTGAAAACATTTAAAAATTAATATTTAAAAATTAACTGCAATTATAAAACAACTTATAAAACAATTATAAAACTGTTCATTTATTGTCGTGTGAAAACATTTAAAAATTAATATTTAAAAATTAACTGCAATTATAAAACAACTAATAAAAGAATTATAAAACTGTTCATTTATTGTCGTGTGAAAACATTTAAAAATTAATATTTAAAAATTAACTGAAATTATAAAACAAATTATAAAACAATTATAAAACTGTTCATTTATTGTCGTGTGAAAACATTTAAAAATTAATATTTAAAAATTAACTGCAATTATAAAACAAATTATAAAACAATTATAAAACTGTTCATTTATTGTCGTGTGAAAGCATTTAAAAATTAATATTTAAAAATTAACTGCAATTATAAAACAACTAATAAAAGAATTATAAAACTGTTCATTTATTGTCGTGTGAAAACATTTAAAAATTAATATTTAAAAATTAACTGCAATTATAAAACAAATTATAAAACAATTATAAAACTGTTCAATTATTGTCGTGTGAAAACATTTAAAAATTAATATTTAAAAATTAACTGAAATTATAAAACAAATTATAAAACAATTATAAAACTGTTCATTTATTGTCGTGTGAAAGCATTTAAAAATAAATATTTAAAAATTAACTGCAATTATAAAACAAATTATAAAACAATTATAAAACTGTTCAATTATTGTCGTGTGAAAACATTTAAAAATTAATATTTAAAAATTAACTGCAATTATAAAACAAATTATAAAACAATTATAAAACTGTTCATTTATTGTCGTGTGGAAACATTTAAAAATTAATATTTAAAAATTAACTTCAATTATAAAACAAATTATAAAACAATTATAAAACTGTTCATTTATTGTCGTGTGAAAACATTTAAAAATTAATATTTAAAAATTAACTTCAATTATAAAACAAATTATAAAACAGTTATAAAACTGTTCATTTATTGTCGTGTGAAAACATTTAAAAATTAATATTTAAAAATTAACTGCAATTATAAAACAAATTATAAAAGAATTATAAAACTGTTCATTTATTGTCGTGTGAAAACATTTAAAAATTAATATTTAAAAATTAACTGCAATTATAAAACAAATTATAAAACAATTATAAAACTGTTCATTTATTGTCGTGTGAAAACATTTAAAAATTAATATTTAAAAATTAACTGAAATTATAAAACACATTATAAAACAATTATAAAACTGTTCACTTATTGTCGTGTGAAAACATTTAAAAATTAATATTTAAAAATTAACTTCAATTATAAAACAAATTATAAAAGAATTATAAAACTGTTCATTTATTGTCGTGTGAAAACATTTAAAAATTAATATTTAAAAATTAACTGCAATTATAAAACAACTTATAAAACAATTATAAAACTGTTCATTTATTGTCGTGTGAAAACATTTAAAAATTAATATTTAAAAATTAACTTCAATTATAAAACAAATTATAAAAGAATTATAAAACTGTTCATTTATTGTCGTGTGAAAACATTTAAAAATTAATATTTAAAAATTAACTGCAATTATAAAACAACTTATAAAACAATTATAAAACTGTTCAATTATTGTCGTGTGAAAACATTTAAAAATTAATATTTAAAAATTAATATTTAAAAATTAATATTTAAAAATTAATATTTAAAAATTAACTTCAATTATAAAACAAATTATAAAACAATTATAAAACTGTTCATTTATTGTCGTGTGAAAACATTTAAAAATTAATATTTAAAAATTAACTTCAATTATAAAACAAATTATAAAACAATTATAAAACTGTTCAATTATTGTCGTGTGAAAACATTTAAAAATTAATATTTAAAAATTAACTTCAATTATAAAACAAATTATAAAACAATTATAAAACTGTTCAATTATTGTCGTGTGAAAACATTTAAAAATTAATATTTAAAAATTAACTGCAATTATAAAACAACTTATAAAAGAATTATAAAACTGTTCATTTATTGTCGTGTGAAAACATTTAAAAATTAATATTTAAAAATTAACTTCAATTATAAAACAAATTATAAAAAAATTATAAAACTGTTCATTTATTGTCGTGTGAAAACATTTAAAAATTAATATTTAAAAATTAACTGCAATTATAAAACAAATTTTAAAAAAATTATAAAACTGTTAATTTATTGTCGTGTGAAAACATTTAAAAATTAATATTTAAAAATTAACTGCAATTATAAAACAAATTATAAAACAATTATAAAACTGTTCATTTATTGTCGTGTGAAAACATTTAAAAATTAATATTTAAAAATGAACTCCAATTATAAAACAAATTATAAAACAATTATAAAACTGTTCATTTATTGTCGTGTGAAAACATTTAAAAATTAATATTTAAAAATTAACTGCAATTATAAAACAAATTATAAAACAATTATAAAACTGTTCATTTATTGTCGTGTGAAAACATTTAAAAATTAATATTTAAAAATTAACTGCAATTATAAAACAACTTATAAAAGAATTATAAAGCTGTTCATTTATTGTCGTGTGAAAACATTTAAAAATTAATATTTAAAAATTAACTGCAATTATAAAACAAATTATAAAAGAATTATAAAGCTGTTCATTTATTGTCGTGTGAAAACATTTAAAAATTAATATTTAAAAATTAACTGCAATTATAAAACAAATTATAAAACAATTATAAAACTGTTCATTTATTGTCGTGTGAAAACATTTAAAAATTAATATTTAAAAATTAACTTCAATTATAAAACAAATTATAAAACAATTATAAAACTGTTCATTTATTGTCGTGTGAAAACATTTAAAAATTAATATTTAAAAATTAACTGCAATTATAAAACACATTATAAAACAATTATAAAACTGTTCATTTATTGTCGTGTGAAAACATTTAAAAATTAATATTTAAAAATTAACTTCAATTATAAAACAAATTATAAAACAATTATAAAACTGTTCATTTATTGTCGTGTGAAAACATTTAAAAATTAATATTTAAAAATTAACTTCAATTATAAAACAAATTATAAAACAATTATAAAACTGTTCATTTATTGTCGTGTGAAAACATTTAAAAATTAATATTTAAAAATGAACTCCAATTATAAAACAAATTATAAAAAAATTATAAAACTGTTCATTTATTGTCGTGAATATGTGAAAATATCCACATGCACCTAGAAAGACTATTAAATATACACGTAACAGATTGATACATGCAGACACCCCATATATGAAGAAAATTTATGGCGGTTAAGATAATGTAACTCTTGTTGGGTAGGTCACCATTTCGGCAGGTCCCCCTTTTGGAGAGTCATCGAAATTAATAAGACGGGAGTATTGGAACGGTCTAGAAAACCGACCTGGGAATAATAATCAAGAAACAAAGGCATTTCAAAACGAAACGGTTTTATATACCTTAATCAGCGTACAATTGGTATCGGGTCATAGAAGTTCGAGATTTTCATTTGTGCCCTGACTCTGGAACAAGTCGTCTCTTCGTCTTTTTGCTTCCAAAACTTTTTGTATCTCCTCCTTTCCCACCAGAACTGTTCTCCGTCCTAATTGGCTACAACCTCTGGTCACATAGAGAGAAAAGAAAAAAAGGAAGGAAAATGAAAAGTAGAGAGAAATAGAAATGTAATGGAGAAGTAGTAGTCTTGGTTTCACTACACGAAACTGTCCTTATTATTCTAATCACTAGCCGATACACGAGCATCGATTACAAAAACCCACGTACCTTATATACACTAGAAACACACGTAGACACAGTTATATAAACCCGACAATACAACATTTATATGTGTTTATTTATCTTCATCATCACTGTTTTTCTTCACTACATTTCATAAGTGACTGTCGATCGT
>NC_136523.1:48287637-48385137 GCF_053919585.1 Euprymna scolopes | reverse complement strand
GAATGTCTCTTTCTCTCTCTCTTCTCTATACTTTGCTTCCCCTTCTTCTTTCTTTGACACTTTTGCCGCTAAGCACCCAGAACTAAAAGGGGTCAGAAAGTGCGCTGACCGGATGACTTCGTCAACTTGCTGACTCATCCTTAAGGAGTGGAGGTGGTGTTGATATCTGTTGAACGTTTTCTCCAACCCTCTCCTCCTCTCTCTTCCTCCTATGCACTCTTTTTCTCTTATAGATCTGACCTCTCTTTCTCTCGTTACCAAAACGACCTCTCTCTCTCTCTCTCTCTCTTGTTCTCTCTCTCTCTCTCTCTCTCTGTTCTTTTGCTTCTGCGATAATTCAAACAACTTATTTAGAGTTTTCTCTTTAAAACACATAATCTATTTTTAGGATCATGTGACAATATATATATATATATATATTGCATTAATACAGATTAATCTGAAAAACTTGTTTAACCATTATACATGTCTTAATCTGTTTCAGTTATACCTCTACATTATAGTTCCTGGATATGACCTTAAACTATATCCGCTGGTGAGGCCGCAGCTTGCGGGCTTTGGGGAGTGTGGAGCCACCCTTTAATTGTCATTGCTCCCAGGTCCACTCTGACCCAAAGTGGTAGTACCTGTTAGGGTCCCAACTATGGGTTAAAGAGAAACCGGCTTAAAAAAACAAATATACTCTATTAAAAAATTGTTCTTTCAAAATCACTGGATTCGGCATTAAAAAAAAGGGTTGATATGCCGTAAAACAAAAACAAACAAACAATCAACATTATAGTGTTTCCTATAGATTTTTTTTAGCTTTGAATCAAAAACCAAAAAGAATTGTGAATTATATTTACAAAGCCAAAAAGCCAAAATGTTAATATAAACTTTAACCGCTTGCAATTTAAATGAGAAAATATCATTTCAACTATTTTTCAAAAGTTTCCGTCCAGTGCAATTTATGAGATCAAAAGAAAAATCTATCACCACATGTTTAACAAAAGAAAGGTACTTGTGCTTCTTAAAAGTTGAATTTTATTTAAATTTACAGCAACAGGCTTCACAAAAGAAATGTTTCTGGTCATCTGAAAAATCTACCACCACAGGTTTCACATACGGAGATTTCTTTTTTTTTCTTTTTTTACATGGGCGTCACCACTTATCAAGGCCCAGGGGCCACTCGAGGATAAGGGTTAATGGGTATACATTTGTCATTATGATTTTAGCGTAGTAAACATTAGTGGGAATTTTATAACTTGGATTACTTAGCAGAATGGTTCAATAAAAACTTTTTCACATTACACTTGAAGACAACCATATTGTAGTCAGCTGGAAAGCAGGCAAACGGAATAGAGTTCCACAGGCGAGGAGTTCTAAGAAAAAAACCCTGTTCATGGAATTTACGTTTAGGTGTAGGCACAGATAAAGAGTGTGGGAAATTGTTGATAGTGGTTCTGGCTAGACAAGTGTTTTTCGTGAAAGTCTGACAAGGGGGGGGGGCTATAGATTGAAGTTCAGATGAGCACCTGCCATGAAAGTAACGATAAAGCAGGGACAGGCTCGCTACGTCTCTTTTGTGGAAAAGAGGTTGCAGGGAAGAGAAAATAGCATCCCCCACTAAGCTACGCACCTTTAGAAAAAATCTTCTACAACAGGAGTTATAATCGAAATATTTTATTTTCTTTTTTAAAAATTTTCTTATTTTTTTCTAGCAAAGGATGGGGCATCCTACTAGATGCCAGATATTCACTCAGCATCCCACACATTCAAGTTGAGAGATAATTTAAGCTTCAAACCGTCCCTTTCCAGTACTTACTGCTACATTCGATATTCAAATTTTTACAGATGGTCCAGTGTAGATATTTACACATTGAAGGCTGTTTCAAAAGTCTTGGCCACACTTTAACATTGAATATCTCGAGAACTATTAAGGATATAAAAACGTATTTGCCATATACAGAAAGCTTGGAATCTCAAATTTTTCATGGAATGTTCAAAAATGTTCAATGTGAGCACCATTGGTCACACGACACACATTAAGCTGATAGTCCAATTCTTACGAAACGCCTCCCAGCATTGTGTTGTCAATGGTTGCAACAGCTTGTTATTCGGGCCTTCAACTCATCCACGTCTCTTAGAATGAGAGGCACATAGACCAGTCCTTTCACAAATCCCTACCATTTTTTTTTATACGGGCTGTTTCAAAAGTCTTGGCCACATTTTGACATTGAATATCTCAAGAACTATTAAGGATATAAAAACGAATCTGGTATAGTCAGAAAGCTTGGAATCTCAAGTTTTTCATGGAATGTTCAAAGATGTTCAATGTTAGGATCATTAATCACATGACACGCATCAAGACGATAGTCGAATACTTGTCAAATGCATTGCGTTATTCAACCACATCTTCTGAAGTTGAGAGGTATCCCATTCTCTTAGCATGAGCACCGATCCGCCATGAATTTACTATGAACTTCTTTCTGGTGGCTGTTTTCCAAATTTTTTGTGAAATACACGTTGAACAAGTGTCCATGATTCAGTTTTTGCAAATTCAAACATGCAAAATGCCTTTTCTGGTTGTGTGAACGCCATTACTGGATTTGAAAAGAAATTAAAAACATCAATAGACTTAAAAAAAAACTTACTGCAGACTTTTGGAACACCCTGTATTGTATCGCATCGTATAGTAGCCATCTCCCAACAGAACCTTACAGCTGAATATTAGGTTGCTCACACTTTCTGCTTCTGTGTAGCAGAACCGTATTTGTCATCAAAACATTTTCTTCAATGTGTGTTACTATGTGGTCTTTTTGACGTTTGGAAATTAATAAATTAATAAAGGTGAATCTGTAAAGCTTATTTCACCGTTGTACATGTCTTAATCTGTTTTAATATGTGCTTGTTACACCTCTGCATTGTATTTTCTTCTATGAATTTCATATATATTTTTTGGCTTCAAATCAGCAGTCAAGAGGACCCTCTTATAACGACATAGCACTAACTTCACACTGAATCGTTTCTCCAATAAATCAGCTATGCCAGATCGGCCAAGCCAAAACAGTGACGTCAAATCGGTCAAGCCAAAACGTACCAAACCCATTGCGTATTAACATGTGCTTTTTAAGAGCTGAGTTTTATTTAAATCTACTACAACAGGTTTCACAAGATAAATGTGTTTTTGGCCATCCAAAAAATCTATCACCACAGGTTTCACATACGGAGATTTCACCTTTGGTTGGATGGTTGGTTGTTTTTGTTTTACGGCATATCAACCCTTTTCGGGTTATTTAATGCCGAATCCAGTGATTTTGAAAGAACAATTTTTTAATAAAACATATTTGTTGTTTTCAAGTCGGTTTCTATTTAACCCATAGTTGGAACCCTAACAGGTACTACCACTCCGGGTCAGTGGACCTGGGAGCAATGGTAATTAAAGGGTGGCTCCACACTCCCCAAAGCCCGCAAGCTGGGGCCTCACCACTGGATATAGTTTAAGGTCATATCCAGGACCCCCATTGAGGGACTTTTACCCTCTGCAGGGGGGCAGTCTGTGTATTCTAATGCCCCACCGACAAGGCCAGATTTCACCTTTAGAAAATATTTTTATAACAGGTTTCACAGTGGAAATATTTGCTTTTCTTTTTAAAATTTTATCATTTTCTTCTAGCAAGGAATGGGGTATCCTACCACATGCCAGCTATTCACTCGACATCTTAAACCGAAAGATCATTTTAAGATTCTTACCGCCCCTTTCTGGTATACTTTCCCAGGATCTACTGCTACATTTGATATTCAAATATTTACAGATGGTCCAGTGTGCATATTTACACAATTTATTGCGTTGCATTGTGTATTAGCCATCTCCCAACTAAATGTCAGGTGGCTCCTCCTATCTACTTCCGTGTGGCAGAACCTGCACTTGTTATCATTGTTGAGACCACTCATCTACTTAAAATCATTTGTCATCAAACATTAATCTTAGGTAGCTATTATAATCCTCTCCTGATCACAGTGAAACAATCGTCTCCTTAAAAGTACTGATCACCAAGCCTTTCCTTGTTTTTAAATTTTTTTTCCCAATTTTCTTATCGTTTTACTCAGCTGGGAATGAGGCATCTCAGAGATACCCCTTCCATCTTGATCCTCTGGGTAGGTAAAACCTAAATAGAAACGGTTTCCTTTTTTTACATCAGAGTCACCACTTATCAAGACCTGGAGACAACTCGAGAATAAGGGTTAATGAGTGTACAGTAGTCAATGAGAAAATATTGTAGTAATCATCAGTAGTGGAAATTTGGTAAATTGGATTACTTAAGGGGATAACTCATTAAAAACTTGTTTATGTTGGACTTGAAGACGACCATATTGTAGTCAGTTGGAAAGCGGAGAAACGAAACAGAGTTCCACAGGCATGCAGTTCTAAGAAAGAAGCTTTGTTTATGGAATCTATGTTAAGGTTTAGGCACAGATAAAGAATGGGGGAAATTATTGATAGTGGTTTAAGCTAAATGCATGTTTTTCATGAAAGTCAATCTAGTAGGCCATAGATTGGAGTTCAAACGAGCACTTGCCATGAAAATAATGATAAAACAGAGACAGGCTCGCAACATCTCTTCTGTGAGATTGCAGGGAAGAGAAAAGTTTTTCTCTTTTTTAAAAATTCTCCTATCATTTTCTTCTAGCTAGGTATGCCAGACATTCACCTGCTATTGCATACATTCCAACCGAGAGACCTTTTTAAGATTCTAACCGTCACATGAAATGCAACTGTTTGAATCTCTCTTGCACTTGATTCACCGGGTATATTTGCCAGGTAGTTTTTGAAATTCTTTTTTAATGAGTCGAGTTGCTCCTCTAATTACTGGAATGATAAAGATCTTCCTAAGATAACTGCAGACACTGACTTCTACTAAGGTTGCCTCTTTCTCCTTGTTGTTTCATATCACTGTCAAATTTAATAACTCCGTTTTCTAGGTACGTAGCTTTCATAGTGGATGGCATATAACATTTCTAACTGTTTTTTTCTGGTATATGTTGCTTTTTTTGGTATATGTTGCTTTTTTGGTATATGTGGCTTTTTTCTGGTATATGTTGCTTTTTCTGGTATATGTTGCTTTTTCTGGTATATGTTGCTTTTTTTGGTATATAGACTTGCTGTTACATTCGATATTCAAATTTTTATAGATGGTCCAGTAGAGATATTTAAATACTTGTTGAATCGTATAATAGCTGTCCCCCTACAAAACTTTACCACTGGATGTCAGGTGGTTTACACTCTCCTTCTGTGTTTGTTGTTATTGCTGAGACCACTCATCTTAAAAGCATTGGGCACCAAACTTAGTTGCTTCATCCAATGCCAGTATGTGCAGGTGAAAGATGAACAAATTCCGATTGCCAGAGTTCTCGGTCAGCCCTTGCAGCAACCACCTCAGTTCCTGCCAGACCAGTTTCTTCTTCAATAATGGATTTCAGTGTTACACATGAACGTTCAACTCTCTTTTTTTTGTGTCTAGAGTCCCAAGTAGAAGCTTTCCTGTCGGTTCATCAGGGTGACTAATATTACCAGCAAGTGCTAGACGTCTCTGTCTCACAATATTAGAAACACTAGGTAGGGAGCCATAGAATGCCTTGTTTGTTGAGTGAAGTTTCCAGGATATGTTGTAGACTAGTCGAAGCATTCTTGTATGTTTACTATCAAGAGGTTTTTGGCATGATATGCTTAGCGTCCATGATTCTGAGTCATACAGAAGGATTGGCTCTATGCAGGCTTTGAAGATCTTGGTCTTGCTTTCTTTCTTGATTGGAGATTTCCAAGCTTTCTCTAAAGAATGAAGTGCATTCTGGTATATGTTTCCAAAACTTGATGCTGCATTCGATATTCAATGTTTTATAGATGGTCCAGTGGAGATATTGTGTCACATCGTATAGTATTCGTCCCTTAGTAAATCATTACAGTTGGATTCAAATGACTGACACTCTCTACATCTCTTTGGCAAAACCTGTACTTGTTGTCATTGCTGAGGCCACTCATCTTAAAAACCTTGGTCATCAAGCCTTGATCTTGGGCAGCCATTATAACCTTTCCTGATCATAATGGAACGATCCTCTTGTTAGTAAGTCTATAGAGCCTTTCTTTATCTATATAGTCTTGGATGAATTCACCCAGAAAATACTTGGCACGCACTTGGTTGGCTCATTCTTCAAGTTTTCTACAATGGAATTTCTAGGTGTATTTTTGGTGACTCTTTTGGGTTATTTCTGTAGCAGATGTTTTCTGATTGTCTTATTTGTAAGTCAGTCTTGTCCAAAATGTTTGGCGGTCCTGGATATGACCTTAAACTCTATCCGATGGTGAGGCCCCAGCTTGCGGGCTTTGGGGAGTGTGGAGCCACCCTTTAATTGCCTTTACTCCCAAGTCCACTCTGATCCGGAGTGGTAGTACCTATTGAGGTCCCAACTACGGGTTAAATAGAAACTGATTTGAAAAAAAACCCCAAATATATTCTATTCAAAATCTTTGGATTCGGCATTAAAAAACCTGAAAAGGGTTGATATGCCGTAAAACAAAAACAACCAACCAATCAAAGTGTTTGGCCAGGTTCGTGATAGAGGTTGCCCGGCTGGCTCTTGTTTTATGATGTTGATATACCATCTTGAGGTTTGGATTTTGGGAGCTTGTAAGATATTGCCCGGTGCTCATAATAGTCGCCTGATGCTGATGGTCAATTTCTGAGAGATCTTTACATCCTGTTCCTCTGGGAAGAGTAGTGTAGGCAGACACTGATTCATTTATGCTATTCTATACAGTGTCAACATTTGACGCTTCTACACTATCAGGACGAAATTTCGGAAATCGTAATACTGAATTTTTACATGAAAACAATAGCATCTACGTATTCTTCATATTTTTAAGATGATTATATCCAAAAATTATGAAAATCGATAAGGTAGAAAATTATTTATTAAAGAAAATTAAAAATAGAATTTGATGAAAACAATCGTAAGACACAGGAGAGTTCAAAAGAGAAGTAATTTTCCGTTTCGATTTAAACAGAATGGTTGCAATTTTTCACCTGCTAACATGATTAAAGTTTTTTGTTTTTTTTAATAATTCAAAAATATTCAGGTAATTTCGATGACATAATTTGGGAGCTACCATTGTAATTTATTAGGATTGACAAAAAAATCAGTTGAAACCATTGTTTTTTTATCTGAAAATTCCATTTATCGACTACAAAATTTTGTGCTAATAGTGTAGGAGCGCCCAACAGTTTCCTCATTTTAGTCTGCTTATGTCCCTTTATGGCCAATCAACAATGCCAAAGATGTATGTTATCACAGGCATGGTTAGTTGGTTATGGCAGTTACCTTGTTTTTGTATGAAAGCTGTTTCACATATTTTTCTTATACAGCATATATATTCATTTTCACATGTTGAATTGAATCATTTTATTCTTTGGCAAAGTATTTGTATTTTTCCTGCTCTTCTAGGCCATTAATTCAGTATCCTTACCAAGCTGTATTTTTTCCATTTGGATTTTGTTCCTAACTCTAATGAAGCACTTGCCACATCAATCTTCATTCCAATGTCTTTAGAAAAGTTATGTACGATCTGCAAGAGATGTGTTGGTGGATGCCATCTCCAACCAGGTCTGTGAAGAGATTCTAGGCTGTAGATTGGTTTGTACTTACTAGAGCATTGTGTTTCATTTGTGTTGAGTGTGAGTGTCCTCTCTTAACAGCCATTTTAATGTGGACTCTTCACCTCTCAATTGTCTGGTGAAGCAACTAATTTCTTTTTCTGTCATGTACAATCCCATCTGGGAAACCAATGCTCTTAGTCGGGCAACCGGTGTATTTTTTTTTCTCTTCAGGGAGGTTGGTTTCTTTTATTTTCTCGGTCAGGATTTGATTTGCTGTTTTGCTTCACTTTTCAAACTTTTAAGTAATTGTAGCAAGACAGCAACACCATTTGAGCAACGGCAAATGGCCGGGCATTTAAGCCTCTTATTTTTTTGCCAAACATGATGGAAATAGGGTGCAAGGATCTTTGGTATCAAGGCCTGATCGTTGACCCTAGTTGACCTCTGTCATAGGTGGACCCTACTTCTAGAGACTAAAAGATTTACACCATTACTTGCCTCTTTTAGCCTAGTGTATAAATGGGTTGAGGGGCCCTTTTTATACTGGGTGCTGGCCTGCTGATATGTGTTTTATTTTTTCTTGATATTTTTATACATGATTTCTCATTGTCAACAGCTTTTTATTTATTATTTAAAGCTTTTTTTGATGGAACGATCATTAATGACCAGCCATGACACTCTTCAGGAATCGCTGCCATTGACTTCAGTTCTGCGTCATTCTGAACAACCCAGCCATGCAAATGTCAATGATACCCCTCACGTTGTCTGACATTCTTGTTTTTGACCTTCCACATCTTTTGCCAAGGGTTGTACTAAAGAGCAGATATTTTCTTAAGCTGTCTGTTCTAGCCACATATCCCAAAAAATCGCAATTTCCTGCTATTGATGTTGTCCAGCAGTTTTTGGCATGGTCTAATGTTCTCTAGAATCCATTCGTTTGTATGCTGTCCACCCAGCTAACACAAAAAAGTCTACAGTCGCACCACAATTCAAAAGCAGCAGTTTTTCTCTTGTTGACTTTCTTCAAGACCCAACATTTTGCTCCGTATGTTGCTATTTAGAATACCAAAACTTGCAGGAATTGTTTCTTTGCATGTTGTGAAATGGATCTGTCTTTTCAGAAATTGGTTAGCACAATCATTGCTATCTTTACCATTGCAATATGTCGTCTTACTTCTTTGGTGCCATTTACTTTGTTTTTCGATAGCTGAGAGAGAGGAGAGAACGGACGGTGGGAATTACAGCTGAAGTTAGTCCTGGGAAAGCAGGAGTTCGAACAAATATTTTTCTTCATTTAATTTCCAATTTATTTATTTATTTTTTTTTTTCTTATTTCAATTTTTTTTTTTTTTTTTTCAAAACGGAAGATTCTATTTTTTAGGTTGGGTTCGCTTTCAGCGTCCAAAAATTTTGTTTTCAAATTACTTCATTCTCTACAATTAGTACTGCTTATTTTTTGGGGGGTTCTTGAAACCTGTTTGATCTGAATTTTTTTATATGATGAAACCACTGGTAAATGACTCTCATATTGCATGCCACAGAGTAGTTGAAATCTTCTACATTTTCAACATTTAAAGCTGTGCTCTATTAATAAAGGAGTTCTCTCATCCACAACCCGAGGGACATGCTGAACTGCTTAAGGAGACATCTAGCAACATATTTTTCAAGGAAAGTTTTTTTATATTTGCATGAACTTGTATGCATGTTAAATACAGTAAGTTGTCATATATTTCACAATGTGGAGATTTGTCGCACGCTTTTATTTACAGACGAGTTGCAAACTGAAAAAGAAAGAAAGCAAAAAAGATGAAACAAAATAAAACGATATTCAAAACAGTTTTTTTTGTGGATCACTTGTATATAACTGCATTACTCAAATAGAGTTATTTCCCTTGTATAATCTGCATTACTCAAATGTTTAATAAGTTATTAACCAATTATTACATTTATTTAGGTTCATTAGAGTTATTTCCCTTGTATAATCAACAATACAAAATTATTGAATACATTATTTATTTAAGATTAGCAGGGGTACCCGGCGTTGCCAGAGTGTGGAGAGGTTTTATGGTAAGGGTATTGATCAACAGAGCCCTAAAAAAGGTCTCAAAATCCCCTAAGAAAAATGAAAATAGCAGCGAGTCCCCGTATGAGCACAAAAAAACGTAGTAAGTAGGCAGCCAGGCTCAAACTTTTAATGCTAAGAGGAAAACGAGGTGAAAAAAAAAGAAACTGGTTAGTTGTCTCGCGCACATGACTTGTGACACCACAGGTGTTTGAAATAACATGCTTTATGCGTACACCGATGTCGTGCGGCGTTAATGACTTTGCAAAGATGTCAACGAAAAAAAGTGACCCCCTACTACTACGGCCCAGTTGACAGTGAAAGAATTAATGTTTTCGGCTAATTTTTGGATATTTGTTGGCCAAGAGATTGAGCTTTCAAACGATATGAATTTTGTCAGTGTTGGTTGCGTGTGTCAAAAGTTTTAGCGAGATATACATGATGATTGCAACGTCTTGTCAGACGAGTACCACTCCCTCAGACATGAGCCCAAATGTCTGAGGGAGTATCTATACAAATATGATGTTACAGAGTCTTAGCTTTGTACGACAGCAAAGTCTCTCTCTCGGTTCAAAATGTTGAGATCCAGCAACAAGCAAGAGTAAGATAGCCAGCAACAAGTTAAACTGCAGACCAGCTTAATGCGGGTACTGGTCTCCCGCTTTATGGTTTTTTAAATCAGAGATTTGCTTCTCCTAGAAAGGTTGCCTTCACCACGGCTTACAGGAGTCCTCTCCGCCCCAACACACACACACATACACACAAACACACACGGTGCTAGTTGGCCGTTGACCCCGAAAAAGGGTTCATTCGCATACATACATACATACATACATACATACAAACTGACGATTGAGATTTATATTATAGAAGATTATTAGCCGAGGGATAAGCAGACAGGATGTGGCCAATTTTCTCAGATATACTCTTAAAGGTAGTAACTCTGCTTTTGTGGGGGCGATAGAGGGCAAATGCAAATGCAGTGCTGTGATCAAGTGCAACCCAGAAGCACTTATTATTTACAGACAAGTTTCAAACTGAAAAAGAAAGCAAAAAGGATTAAATAGAATAAAACAATATTCAAAACTGTTTTGCTTTGCGGATCCAAGAACATATTCATTAGAATGAAAATTTTTCAAACTCAGTTTTATATCATCTTAGTCTGTCGAGATGTTAGATTTTGTATGAATTGTTCAGTTTTTTTTTTACTTACAGATGGGTGTATAAACCAGTTATGTATATCAGAGTTATTCCCCTTGTATAATCTGAACTCCTCCACTGTTTAATAAGCTATAATCTACTTCCTTTAATTATTATATTGATTCAAGTTGATTAGAGTTATTTCCCTTGTATAATCTGAACTCCTCCACTGTTTAATAAGCTGCAATCTACTTCCTTTAATTATTATATTGATTCAAGTTGATTAGAGTTATTTCCCTTGTATAATCTGAACTCCTCCACTGTTTAATAAGCTGTAATCTACTTCCTTTAATTATTATATTGATTCAAGTTGATTAGAGTTATTCCCCTTGTATAATCAACAATATGAAATTATTAGGCTTTTGTTAAGATTACACCTTTTTTACAAAGCCATTCGGTGGAAATGACGTCAGACAAATTTTAAGGTATAGATGACCAACATTGTATATAATGCAGCTTTTTTTTGTTTTTTTAAAGGAAATATAAAAATAAACTATTCATTTATTCAAGTTTGATGTGCCGTACTTTGAGATAATTGCGCCAAACCTGGGGGTAATTGCACGAACTAAAAAAGAGCGTCTTTATATGTGTGGTTGGCAAAAGAGCACTTTTACCTAGTTGGCATAATTACCCCGGACTATTACCCTAAAGTAGGGTATCTATTTATTTATGTTTGATGTAAAAAAAAAAAAAAATAGTCACACCTCTTATGTGTGAGACATTTTATTTCACCTGTTTTTGCTCCAAGACAGTGGCAAAAAGATAACATTACAATTACAACAAAGCAAATTCAACACAAATTTTATACGTTCTTCATTGCAAAACAGGAAATGCCTAATTTGCCTCTGAATAGAACTGGTAACAGAAACATTCAGGTAGAGCACTGCTCGAAGATCAGATTAATTACAGCCGTTGAAGGGGTTTGTATGATGCCTTAAAACCTCTACTTTTATATTTGCTTAAAAAAAAAGGATACATTGTGTGGGTCATCCGTACCTTAAAATTTGTCTGACGTCACTTCTGCTGAATGGCTTTATAAACAAAGAAGTGCCAATCTTAACGAAAGCCAATTATTGAATACATTATTTGTTTTCCTTTCCTTTTATTACTATAAGGTTTAAGACAGTTGTAGAAAAACACTAGCGAGACAATTTGTATGATGCCTTAAAACCTCTACTTTTATATTCGCTTAAAAAAAAAAGGATACATTGTGTGGGTCATCCGTACCTTAAAATTTGTCTGATGTCACTTCTGCCGAACGGCTGAGATTTATTTTGTTAGGTACAATAATAGAAATATGTGTTCGGTTATTATTTGTGGTCAGTGAATTTAGAAGTAAACAACTTGTAGCAGTTACAAAGACCTATTTTCTGTACAAACGTCCTCGTGTCTGTCTGTCCTGTGTGTCACGCTCATTGAGAAAGAAAGAAAGAAATAGTCCATCATGGCGGCCATGACGTTTTGTAGTGAACGAAGTCTCACAAGATCATGTGTGCGTGCCTTATAAAAACAAGTCACTTGTCGGTGGGAGAGGATCGAGAAATCATTTGACGTTTGAGAAGCGGGAAAATCAGTTGGGAGAATTTGTGTGAGCAGTGATTTTTGCCTGTTGATCGACCACAAGTTATTTCGGCCCATTTTTTTTGCAATGGACAAGTTTGATCTGAGATTGATACCAGAGTTCGATGGCTCCTCTGCTGGACCCTTGGTAGCTGAACGGTGGGAAAAAGCTGAGCTTGTCTGCCGGCTTTGCAAAATAAAGGATCCCACACTTGTCATCCCATTGAGGCTGACCAAGGCGGCATACTTTATTTATCAACAGCTCGGGGATGAACCAACTCTGGAGGAGATTAAGGAGGCACTATACGTGGCCTTTGCTATGGACCCTTTTATTGGCTGGAGGCCGTTCACTGAACAGTGGCTTGGGTTGGATGAGATGGTGGACGTCTCCTTGGCGGTTTTAAAGAGATTAGCTGTGTTGTTTGGTGGAGTGACTGAACACATATTAAGTTGTGCCTTTCTCACAGGACTCCTGGATGACATCATCAGGACTTCAGGAATTGTTGGCTAGAGCCCGCAATATTTTAAAAAGAAAAAGATGCAAAGCCGGTGCTAGCAGCTGCAGAAGCATCTACTCCATTAGAAGATGGCGCAAGATGTTATAAATGTGGCGGGCCAAACCACTTTTCTAGGTACTGCCGAAGCCGAAGCAGTGTAAAGGACATGTCTGCGCAGGAAACGCCAAGATGCATGCGTTGCTACCGGTGCAGCAAGCTAGGTCATGTAGCAAGGAGTTGTCTGGGAAACGCACAAGGGGAGAAACTTATAGCGCCAGTATTCTCCCCAGATCATTGACAAAGAGGACGCTACCCACATTGAGAGTGCACATGAATGGGTATGAACGCTTTGCACTCATAGACACAGGGTGCACGCAGACTCTCGTGCGCAAAGCATGCTGTGATGCATGGGACAAGAAGAGGATTCCAGTATTAACAGTCGGCAGGGGCACGCTAGCCTCTTTGTGGAGTTAGTGTCATTTGTACATGTGTCGGTGATGGGCCTACAATAACTGTACGATCCCTGGTTGTGAGCGGTGACCTTCTTGGTTATGACCTGCTGTTAGGAATGGACATTATCAAAGAATTGGGTGGTGTCCGTATTGATGATGAGGGTAGGGCATATTTCTCTAACGCTTGCCTTGCTCTGGTGCATCCATGAAACTTGAACAGCCTGACTTTCATGCGGAATTTGACCAGAATACGAGGTCCTGGACAGTTTCCTGAAAATGGTCGGACGAGCAGCCACCCGGGAAGTTGTACAATAGGGTTCCGGAATATAAAATTCCCCTGGAGCTCATGAAGAATACGATTAGGAACTACAGACTTGGATAAAAAATGGATGGCTAGTTCCCTATCCAGAGAAGGAATTGGGCCCCCCTGAAGTGTCTGATCCTGTTAATGGCGGTTATCCAGCATAATAAACAGAAGGTAAGGCCAGTACACAACTATTGGGAACTAAACGAGCACATAAATCCTTTTACAGCCCGCGCGGATGTATGTACCAAGAAGTTGAGGGAATGGCGGCAAGTAGGATCTAATGTATCTGTGCTGGATCTTGGTAAAGCATACCTTCAAGTGCATGTCCATCAATCACTATGGCCCTATCAAACGGTACTCATCAAGGGAGAAAGGTATTGCTTAACCCACATGATATTTGGACTTAATGTGGCGCCATCAATTATGCAAAAGATTGTTGACGCTATATTGACTAAGGATGAGTGCATTCAGCGGGCAACATCTGCATATATTGACGATGTGTTTGTGGATGAAGAAATTGTGCCTGCAATGCGCGTAAAAGAACATCTTCACAACTTTGGCCTTCTCAGCAAAGAACCAGAAAGGCTACGGGACGGTGCAAGAGTGCTCGGTTTGCAGATCTGGGAAGAAGATAATGTCCTGTATTGGAAACGAGGCAATGAAATCCCAGGTATGCCTTGTGTTTTCACATGACAGAACATATTTTCATTGTGCGGAAAGTTGGTTGGACACCTTCCTGTGGATGGCTGGCTTCGTATTGCGGTGGCATTTATCAAACGGAGAGCCTCTGACGTCAGTACCAGATGGGATGACAAAATTTATGACGCCCCTATCAATACAATGGTCAAAGAGGTCCTCACCAGAGTGCACAAAGAAGATTCAGCACGGAGCAGATGGTGTGTTGACAGCCAAGACCATAGTGTGTGGGTTGACACAAGCTCTCTTGCCATTGGCATGTCGTTAGTCCATAATGGAGCTGTAGTGGAAGATGCTTGCTTGTTACGCCCAGAAAAGGACTCCCAACACATAAACCTGGCAGAACTCGATGCAGTGATCAAGGGAATGAACTTGGCAATCCTTTGGAAGACAACCACCCTGCAACTATTCACAGATTCTGTTTGCATTCATAAATGGATTTCAGACATTCTTACCGGACGGGCTAGAGTACGAACCAAAGCAACGAGCGAGATGCTCATCCGTCAGCGGCTTGACACGATCATGAGCCTGGTGAACGAATATCCACTATCAATGAAGGTGTCCCTAGTCAGATCCAGCATAAACAAGGCAGATTGTTTAACAAGGGTACCTCAAAGATGGCTTGATGCAATAAAAAGAACTGTTGAACCTATGCAACCTCCCTGTGCCGCATCTATGATTCTTGGTCAATCTAATCGTATTAAGGAAATCCACCAACAAAGCGAGCATCCTCAAGCAGTCAAGCAGACCCGATATTTTGCTAAGTTGGTTGAACCAGGAATGCAAAGGGCAGACGTCATGGAAATGGTCAAAAACTGCGTAGAATACCAGTCCATTGATCTGGCACCTGTTCGGTGGGAAAAGGGGAAGTTAGAAGTTAGGATCCACTGGAGCCTGCTAGCGATAGACATTATTCACCACAATGGTGAGGATTTCCTGACTCTCATTAATTGCGGTCCATCAAGGTTTGCCATATGGCGTATGCTGTGTCAGCAAGATACAATCACTATTGTCCATCAACTAAACAATATTTTCCTTGAACGTGGACCTCCAACAGAGATATTGCTTGACAATGGTGCTGCATTTACCAGTGAGCAGTTTAGAAAGTTTACTGACAGCTGGGGCGTACATCTGAGGTTTCAATGCACCTAGTGGAAATGGGATCATTGAACAGAATCATCGAACCGTCAAAACAGTCGCAGCTAGATCAGGCTGCACAGTGTTTGAGGCAGTTTATTTGTACAATGTAACCCCGAAGGAAGATGTTTCGCCCTCTACGGCGCCAGCTGATACATTGCATAGATATGATGTGAGGGTGAAGGGCATAGAGATGAACCTGCAGCCTGGACTGGAAGTAGTCGGAGAGAGAGTGAGGAAAGGGGATGTCATGTGGATCAAAAACGCACGAGGCAAATTCACGACAAGGTATGGAGTCGGGCAAAACAGTGAAATAATCAACCCACAAGCGGTGTGGGTTGACGGCGTTCTCCGTCAGGTTAAAGACATACGGTTAGTAGCACAACCATCACTAGACGACATGAATGAATCAGAGCCATCACTCTGGATTGCAGCACCACCATCAGACAGTGACTCGCAGATTAGTAACCTCCCAGAAGACACAGACATGCTTGACCATCAGACCGCAGACGAAAGCACAAGTGAAGATAAGGCGTTTGTCGTCCCCCTCTCAAAGAAGTATCCGGTGAAGACGATCACCACCCCCTTGTCATCTCTGTGATCATGAGATCAGGGGGACAGTGTGGGGAAAATGGCTTACCGTACAAGCGTTCTCGTGTCTGTCTGTCCTGTGAGTCGCACGTGTCAAGAAAGAAAGAGTCCATCATGGCGGGCGTGACGTTTTGTAGTGAACGAAGTCTCACGAGATCACGTGCCTTATAAAAACAGGTCACTTGTCAGTGGGACAGGATCGAGAAATCATTTGACGTTTGAGAAGCAGCAAAATCAGTTGGGAGAATTTGTGTGAGCAGTGATTTTTGCCTGTTGATCGACTATATTTTCTCTTGTGAATCAATGCCCCCTCCCTGAGCTGTTCGGCCACACACTGGCCAATCAGCTAACAGGGCGCATTTATTAATCAGACCCTTAAAGAACTACTTTTTTGAACTACAATTAGTCATCAGTCAGGACCTGACCTCCAGCCAAGCAACACCTATCCTCTCTCGTCCCGGCCCTGTCGGTGGGGCATTAGAATACGCCGACTGCCCCCCTGCAGAGGGTAAAAGTCCCTCAATGGGGGTCCTGGATATGACCTTAAACTATATCCAGTGGTGAGGCCCCAGCTTGTGGGCTTTGGGGAGTGTGGAGCCACCCTTTAATTACCATTGCTCCCAGGTCCACTCTGACCCGGAGTGGTAGTACCTGTTAGGGTCCCAACTATGGGTTAAATAGAAACTGACGTGAAAACAACAAATATATTCTATTAAAAAAAAATTTCTTCAAAATCTTTGGATTCGGCATTAAATAACCCGAAAAGGGTTGATATGCCGTAAAACAAAAACAACCAACCAACCAAGCTCTCTCGTCCCCTGTCTACCAGACACCTCTACCTAACATCGATAATCTTCACTTGGAGACAACTGCTATCCATTGGGGACAACAGAGGAAATAGACTGACCGACACAGACCTCAAAAAGAACTTTCTATTTCTTCTGCCTTCTACTACAGTCCTACCTTCAACTTCCTGCAGTAAAATAAGTTCCGTTTTTCATTGTTATTGTTGAAAAGAATGTTGTTCTTCATTTTGTGTTGTGTTCTTCATTAATATATTTCATTAGGGGTAAAAACTAAGCGTTCCATCCGAAGCATTCGATTTTTAAAACTTAAGAAATTTAGTAATCAATTAAAAAAATGAAATTTTTATTTGATTAAATAATTCAAAAGAAAAATGATTTTTGTTTTAATTTAATTATTTTTCTGATGCAATAAAGTTAAACTAAAAAAAAAAAAAAGAAAAAAAAGAAAACAAAAAAAAACATTGTTAATAACCATTTTGGTATATAAAAAAAAAAAAATGTCCATTAATGTCGGTCCACTGCAACAAATTTGGAACAGAGGCAGTATTTAGTTCTCTCCCACTACAAGAACTTAGACACCAGGGTCAGAAAGTGGGATTGAGAATTCAGTGGCCCCCAAAGAGGAGCATTCTGATCTACAAAAAAGGGTAGATTTGCCGTTTAGTTGTACAAATATCCTCAAACCATGTAATCAGTAAAGAAACGCTTTCAGTCAACACGGGTAGCTCGCTTCATGTAAACAGAATGTAACAGTTGCATGTAACAATTGCATGTAACAGTTGCATATAACAGTTGTATATAATCATAATTGTTTAACAAATAAAGAAAGAAATAATACAAGATGAGGTTTTAAAGTGAATGCGTTTTATTTTATAATTTAAAATGCAAAACATTGAACAATAAGAATAAAATTTTGGTTTAATTTTACAGTTTTAAAATAAATTAATGTGTTATTGCTTTTATAGTAGATACTAGCGAGGGGTACTCGGCGTTGCCCGGGTGTTTGACGTGTGTGTGTGGGGGGGGGGGTTAAAAAAAGTAAGTATGAGGATCGAACCCAAACCGTTGAGGCAAAGTTGTGAAAAAAAAAACGTGCGACGTGAACCATTGCCCCACCGCGACATGCTTACTTAAACACGTTTGAATTTATTTAATTACTTGGATTTAGCAGGTGCTCGTTTTAATGAGTTAATGAGGTCAAGTTTGACTGTGGGATAGTATTCATTTACTGCTGAACACTTTTTTTTTTTTTCCCCCAAGATGTTATAGGAAAAAGACTAACCCACATGCGGCGAGCGATGAATATTGAATATTTATCTTCCCAAAATCGAGCAAATTAAATAGACAGGCGAGCTTCGTTGTTAACTGTGAGATATTACGATTTATATGTGATATAAAAAGTTTTAAAAAGTTGTGAAGCGACCGACCGTTTCTCTGAAAGAAGCCTTTTGTAGACATACAGAAAAAGCGAACACACATACATACATTTTCGCTTTTATATTTATAGATTGTTCTCAGGTGCATATTATGATGCACGGAAATACATCTTTCTTTTGATCTCATTAGTCACTGAACAAACATGCGTTAAATTCCATTCAAATTCTTTAATTTCTTGAATAGTAAAAACATGATCCACAAGGGTTGCTTTGCTGCTAATATCCATTTTCGAAGAATAATTAACAGGAAAGCGACCACACGTGGTGAATTTTAAATTAAATTTTTAATCACATGATTACATTTTTAATCACATGATTAAATTTTACCCATTTAAAACAACGTGAAACATTTCTAATATACCCATATTGTTCATTTCATAAATGTAAACAAACTTCTGTTTACATTAAGCAAGATACTGGGGTTGCTGAAAATGTCTGAAATTTATTCTCTTTCAGATGAATTTGATGCGAAAATAACGGCCTGGAAAAAAACCCAAAGGTATGAAATAAAAGAGGGGGGGGGGTAAAGAATAAAATATAAAGGTCTTGTTTCAAAATGAAGAAGAGATTTTATTTACAATAAATTTTGCAGGAATTAAATTCAAAAACAAAAAACGCCAAGGTAACATATAATGCAAAAAAAAAACAAAAAAAACGCTGGTTCTTATATTGAAAATGTTGTATCAATGAACGAACACAATATAATTCAAATAGTAGTTGCTAATCACATAATCTCATATGCAATAAATTTTAGGAATGTACTCACAAATTGATGGCGGTCAGGCATGTGCCTTTTTCTTTTCTCAATTTAAAGTCTTTAAAAAAATTACGCTCCTTCCAAATACGTGCAAACCGTAACCACGTAAATAGTCTTCAAAAGTTCGCTTCGTCGTGTCCCAGTGTTCTGTTGCCGGGTATTCTTCTTTGAAGGAGGGCTCATCAAAATTTCATATCTGCGCCGGGCAATGAATCTACGTCCACTCTCCACGTCGCTGGAATCCAAAAGAGGCCGATTTTCACGCTGGGCTCATGACGTCATCAAGGAGCTAGCATTGCTCTTTTTCTTTGAATTAAAGGGAGTTTCATACGAACTCAAAATATACGAAACTAAGAATCATAAAAGATATGAAATACAGAAAATCAAATATAAGAACCAGAATAAAAATATAATAAATATACAAACAGGGGGATGCATAATTATTGGTAAAAAAAAATTCCAACAAAAGTATTCTTTTTAGTGATTATATGGTTTGGTAATAAAAGTGCCCTGCCGGCATTCCCCGGTGAGGGCATCTCAGGCGATTAGCAATAAATTAACCCTTTCTCAATGAGAGAAGGCAAAGCCTGGGAGGGTGGACTTCCTAAAACTGCACAGAACTAAACTCCCACCGCAATATCAACATGGACCAAGTCCTTACAGGAATGATTTAATCTAGGCACCGCCAAAACTGGGGGGGCAGGTCAGTACTTTTTGACGGACCGTCTTTTTAAAAATCTACCAAAAATCAGGTAATTATCCGATCAATACGAAATTTTCAGCGATGATTAGGAAAAGAATGAACTTTATAACAGTGTACTTATTTTTCATAAACGATATTTATATATATATATTTTTTTGCTTACAAAACCCCCCCTTGTTTTGAAGTGGGAACAAATATGCTTAAAATAATCATCTGAGACTGAAATCAACATATTGTGTTGTAAGGGACAGAATTATAGATTCAAAAAAAAAAAAAAAAAAAAAAAAATTGTTTGCATACCTTATTTTGACGTCTGAATATCAGAACTTCGATTGTGTTTAATTATCCCGCTTTTGAGTTTTGAAGTGTGAAATTCGGTGAATATGTTAAGTAAAATAATTAATTTAAGTTAAGCAAAACAAAAAAAATTTTTTTTAAATATTTATACGAAAAAAGCTATTTTAAAATTTTTGATAAATAAATTAACAATTTTTTTTTAGCGAGCCGAATAATGCATGACCATTATTAAACAGGGCATGCTTTGAATAATCGATACCCCCCAAAAAAATTCGATAAATATTGTGCCCTTTGTGTTAAAAATAGCATCTTTTTTTTCGATCCCGTTTGAAAACGTTTGCCGCCTTTGACTATGGTGGACCAAACGCGCTGAAATAATTTTTTTTATTCTGCTTTAAATTGCCCCCCCCCCATTTTGGGGAGTCTGGCCCCCACACACATACACATTAAAAACCAAACGCATACAAATGGTCACCCATCTGGTACTGGCCAGCCTCAGCTTAATAATACATTGAAATTTTCGTCACTGAAAAATAAGTTTTTTTTGGCCTGTTTGGTCTTCCATAGTTTGCTTTGTTTCAGACGAAAACGTAAACAGAGTCGATCTGAACTCTACGTCAACGCGAATATCTGGTTACCTATATGAATAAGTGGAATTATTTGAAATTCAGGTACTTATATTATAATATTTTTGCATATTCTCTTAGAAAATCATCCTAAATCTTAGTTAGACAATAAATAAATTAATTAATTATTTCAAAAACCCTTTTTTTTTAATATTTAAGTACGTTTTTTGTGCAAGACAAAAAATGTCAATTGTTAACTTTTTGGGAAAATTTAACATTTAAAATTGAATTAAAAATAGTAGAAAAAGTTTTACATTATTCTGTTTTCTATATGATAAAATTCAGGGTTTTATCTTTCTGGAAAAAAAAAGTTACTCAGAAATAATGGATTTTAATAAACGTAATTTCGTTTTAAAAAACAACAACAACTTGATTTTGCGGCCATTTTTGGCGGTGCCTAATTTAATCTCTACTGATTTTGGGGGCCCAGGATAAAAAAAAATCCGTAGCCAAATTCAGAATAGGGGTATGTGAGCAAGAAAAAGTGAAAGTAAAATCAGGCAGACATCTGTTACAGGAGAACCAAGAAACATATCCAATACAGAAAATTCCTAAAATGTTTTATTTACAATTAAGATTTATTGGAAAAAATATTTTGGGAATATTCTGTTTTGGATACACTTTAAAAAATTTTTTTTTGTGATATTTGATTTTAGTCTAATAGGCCTGTAAACAAACATGGGGGATTTTGCTTGAAATAAATAAATAAATAACAACAAATTAATATTTACAAAACTAAACTAATAAAAACAAAAAAAGAAACCCGCAAAATTAATACGGTTTGAAAATCAAAGAAAATAAGTCGATAAAATGTGGCAGCTTTTTTGGTTTAGGGAGCTAACCGCTTCAATGTAACCAAATCAGATATTTAGAAATCTATTTCACTCCAAATAATTTGGGTGACTGCAATATGATTCAACTCAGGTAATTATTTATATTTTATGCATTTTTTTTTTTTATGGTTCAGGAGAAATTATTGTTATGTAAACAAAGTGGGTTTGTATTACTGTACACATAGATTCGAAAAAGTTATCAAAAAAAAAACAAAACAAATATATAACAAATAAATGTTATCAAAGGCAAGATAAGTTACTTTTCTACCAAACTGGATATATTTTTCGTGTTTTTATTCAATGTAACATGTTTATTCAGCTCGAAAAGCATACAGTTTTTACCGATGTATTGGAAAATTCAAGATGGCGTCTGACTCTCTTTAACACGGTAAGTTCAGGAAAAGATGTTATAAATAATAAACTAGACAAAATACTGTTAGAAATTCGCTCATTATATATTACCGTGACATAAGTTGACATATATTCAGTGTTTTTTTAAATAGTATTTTATCTAGTTTATTATTTATAACACCTTTTCCCAAACTTACCATGTTAAAGAGAGTGTCCAATTTTCCAATACATCGGTAAACACTGTATGTTTTTCGAGCTGAATAAACATGTTACATTGAATAAAAACAAAAATATATATCCAGTTTGGTAGAAAAGTAACTTATCTTGCCTTTGATAATATTTATTTGTTATATATTTGTTTTTTGACAACTTTTTCGAATCTATGTGTACAGTAATACAAACCCAACAAAGTTTATCATCTATCAAATGAAATTAATTTTTTTTAAAAAGTTTAACATTTTATTACTGATAAACCCTTCACCCACCCCTCCACAAATAACAGTAAAAATTGAAACAATAAGTAATCGTTACCTTAAATTCCATTAAATAGGTAGAAGAAAACAAAGAAATGCGTCTTCAACCGGTGCATCAAAAAATCTGTGCCTTTCGATAAAGAAGTTCGGAATAGAAGCCACATTGTGGTTTGTGTTATTCCGTCAATTATTGACAGCTGGAGTTCCTCTGCACCCAGGCTGTCCACTTCATACAGAGGACTAGGACTAGTCCACAAGACGTTTGAGGTTGGGATTAGGCGTTTGAGGTTGGGATTAGTGTTGGTGGCGTGTCAGGTATCTTTTCCAGCCAGATGTCCAGTTGTTTCTTGAAAGTATCGAGGGACAATCTCCTTATATTTCTTATTGCAGGAACACTAGGTGAGGTCACCTACACTATAGGTGAGGTGTGTCAGAATTTTTTGGGGAATTTTTGACACCCTTAACAAAAAACTGCGAATGAAATATACAAAACTCGTAATTTCTCTTTTTTAAGTGGGTTGTTTAATTTCTTTATGGAATATACTTCCAAAATAAACTATTAAAGTTTTTTGAAAAATAATAGAAATATTATTTTTTCTTTTTTAAAAAACAGTGTTTACAAAGTGTTTGCGCGCGCTCATGCAGCCATTTTTTTTACGTAATAAAATGAATTGAATTTTACGAGTTAAATTTTTTCCAATTTTTTCAATTTAAAAATCTATCAAAATTTTTCTATTAGTTTAATTTTTAAGATATTTTCAGGTTTAATGTGAAATTTTATCCTCTTTCCAATAAACCGAATATAATATTCTAGACAAACGTTTTTTTATAATTCACCCCCCCCCCATTTTGAAATGTCTATTAAAATGAAAATAATTAATTTTCTCCCCTAAGATTTATATATCACAAACTGGAGATAAAAGATCAATAAATAAAATAATTTAATTTAAAACAACAACAAAAAAATAGTTTCGTGCAAATTTATCTGTAAAGTCAAAAGTTCAAAACCTTTTTTTTAAAAACTACATTGATCTTTTTTTTTTTTGAAGTGGAACCTCATATTTTGAAAATATTGTCTATTAAATATTGTATCGAATTCAACTTCAATCGTCACCAACGCTCGCAATAGTAACACAATAACCCCGTGACTGTCAGCGACACTGTCACTTCCTCTCACTCAAGCTTGCTTTTTATGCAGTTTTTCACCTTGTATCATTTGCATATGTGCCCTCTGTTTTTTTGTGATCTCGCGAGACCACAGTTTATCTTTTCTTCTCTTTTCCCACGCAACACTTCCCTGCGGCAAGTCCACCCCTCCCCCGTCATGCCACTGCTTGCACACACATCCACATAATGCACAAATAGGTGGACTCTTGCCACTCTGGTGAGTATTACACTCCCCCTTGATCTGATGATCACACAGAGTGTACTGCAGGGTTAGTCTCCTAGTCAGCTTACTTCTGCGAAGGAGCACATTCATAGGTTCTGGTTTTGGTTCTGATTCAGATTCAGATTCAGGTTCAGGTTCTGATTCAGATTCTGGTTCTGATTCAGATTCTGGTTCAGGTTCTGATTCAGATTCAGATTCAGGTTCAGGTTCTAATTCAGATTCTGGTTCTGATTCAGATTCTGGTTCTGGTTTCGGGTCTGGTTCTGATGCTGTTTCTGCCGCGTCAGATGAACTATAATCATCACTCTCTGGTCTGTTGATTTCGTTCATCAGTAGCTCATCACTTGAAGATTCATTGCTCTCCTCCTCTGCAGTTGTATGATGCACCTCAGAAGCCGGGCAAAGGTCATGCACATGGCGCGAGATTCTGTCAACTAGGACCGACTGCTGGCTGATCAACCCAGAGATTCGTCCTCGCTTGAATTTGGTGGTGCACCGTTTTCCAGGTGGTCTCACCTAAACTGGATCCCCTACCTCATATTTGGCATGTCTTTTCTGGTTGACTGGCTGTGCAGCATCAATTCCCTTTAGTCTAACACGATATGTGTATATGGCATTAGCCGGCGCTGTTGTAGGTAATTTCTCATCCGTTATACCAATATGTGACCTCCGTAATGGTACATTGATTTCTGCATTAATTCTCTTAATGCTACAATGGCTCCTCTCAGCAATGTCATTCGCTGATGGCACATGAGCATATCGCAGCCATAGTTGGACGCCCCATTCATCTAACAGCTGGCGACCTTGTTGGCTGCAAAATATTAAGCACTTACTATAATTTTTTCTATTTCATTCAATGTTGTTTTATTTTAGATATTTAAAAATAAAATTCATTCCATAAAGAAGAAACAAAATATTTTAAATCAAAAACTCATGTATTTCTTTAAGAGAATAAAAAAAAAATGGAAAATTTGTCGAGGGGTTTGTTTATAAAAGTAAACTTATGAGTGAATGTGATCATTTTTCAAGTACGGTGACCCATATTGACTAACTTTTGTTGACAGCAAACACATGTCAGAAATAGAAAAGGGAGATTAATTATGGCGCTTTTAGGCCACCGTAGTTCTCAACTGGAAGAAAGGGAGATAAAACCACTCTGTGACCATCTGATATGACAATTTAAAGTCACTGTATTTTTGAATCCTTGCTTAAAAAATTATTTTTTTTAAAAAGTACATAGAATATAAAATATAAATATGGATAAAGTCTTAACAATGAAGAATGGAAGTACCCATTGATTAGTATTTTTTATAGGTAAGTGATTTTTGGAATTTATATATATTTATTATATTCGAAGTAAGTTGATTTCATTGAAATTAAAAAAAAAACACGATTTAAAAAAACAAATATTGCATATTTTGCTATTAAATCTGTTATTATTTTAAAATTTGGTCTTTGCTTGATTGATTTTATTGAAAAAAAAATTATGGTTTAAATTAGATTTTTTAAGTAGTTATAACCTTCGAAAGATAGTAAGTCTAATTATTCAAGTTTTTATCACGCATTTTTAATGGCGATTTTCTGACACTGCTACTGTAGGTGAAGCCACTGTGGATGAGAGACTTGATCCTTTGTGTAGTCCCAGGTGTGGTTTTATAAAGCACACCCTTCCTCGCCGCTGGTGGGTTCTTTCTACTGTTGTTGTGTTTGGAACCCTTCCTTCCAAGATTTTCCATATGTAAATTGTGCTGAAAAAAAAAGAAGAACTCTTTAACTTCCGTTTGTACTCTCTGGGAGTGAGTAACTTCCCTTAAGTTTTCTTTTCTTTTTCTTTGTTCTTTTAAATAAACTGCAGACTCGGCAGTGACTTGTTCCCTGCTTTGTTCTCAGTAAAATAAGCTCCTTTAAAGCTCCCTGAGTCTCGGACTTTTTCATTACAATTTATTTTACTGAGAACTTAAATAATGAAGAAATACTTAAAACCCAAATGGCTAGATTTGGATTCTACAAAAATGGACGCTGCCGACACGTAGCGACACTGGAAGTGGTCATTCACTATATTCCTTGAAGCAGTTAGCGGTTCCCAACTAACAGACGAGTTAAAACTAAATTTGTTAATTAACCTGGTGTCTCCAGCAATGTTTAAACACATTTCTGATATTAACGGCTATCAGATAGACATGAACGTCCTTGAGGAGGTTTTTGTTCAACTTAAAAAACAGCATCTTCTGCCGGCATTTATTGGCTACTCATCGACAGCAAACAAATGAAAGCATGGACCAATATCTACAGTCCTTGAAAGAACTCACCAAGGACTGTGATTTCCAGGCCGTGACGGCTATACAAGCGAGGGACAAGTACATCAGGGACACATTCATAAATGGGATTTCATCATCCCACGTCAGACAGAGACTTCTCAAAAACAAGAGACTCGACCTACACACTGTATATCACCAAGCTCTCATGTTAGAGTCTGCCCCCAAACAATTATCAACACATGCTTAGTCAGACTCCTTAACTGCGTTTATATCCACAGCTAAAACTGAAGAGGAAGAGAATGACCAGTCTGGGTGTGAGGAGCAACCCACAGCAGCGACACTCCTGGGACAGAAATGCTTCTTCTGTGGAAACCCAAGACATGACCTGGCGAGGTGCCCCGCCAGAAACTAAATATGTAAAAACTGCAAGAAGAAGGAGCACTTCACACATGCCTGCAGATCTCCAACAGCAGCTGCCATGAATTACGGCGCGTCTCTTTTTGCTTCATCATTTCTTTTTCCAATTTCTCAAAAGGTCTATCTCATTCATCCTTATGGGGAAAAATCAGAGGTGAACCTATAAGGATACTGGTCGATACTGGGAGATCTGAAAATTTCATCCACCCTAATAAAGTTAAGAAGCTTGGGTTAGCAGTCTCGCCAAGTTCTGAGAGAATTTTAATGGCCAGCAGTTCTTATACGTTCACTACTCTTGGGCATTGTGTTGTATCTCTCAGTCTGAAAGGAAGAGAGTACAATAATATCAAGCTGTCGATCATGGCAGTGACATTATTCTCGGGCATAAATTTCTAAACCAACATTTGTCTGTAGAAATACCTTTTGGAAGACCCCTCTCACTGTTTGTGGACTAACCACCATTAAAAATGTTCCTTACCCATCTCTCTTTACAAACCTAACTGCAGACTGTCACTCAATAGCAGTTAAATCCCAGATACATGCTCTACCTGATGCCGAATTTATTAAATCAGAAATAACCCATATGCTAAAGGAAGGTATTATAGAGCCCTCTCAATATCTGTGCAAGCCCAGACGCTTGTAATGTCTCCTGAGAATCACAAGAAGAGACTTGTGGATTATTCTCAAACGATAAATCATTTCACTCTCCTAGATGCGTATCCTCTTCCTCGAATGGAGGATATCGTAAATGAGATTGCCACTTACCAAGTGTTTAGCATTCTAGATTTAACCAGTGCCTATCATCAAGTTGCCATTAAACTGGAAGAACGAAAGTATACCGCCTTCGAAGCTTCTAGATCCCTCTACCAGTTTTGTTGAATTCCATTTGGAGTAGCCAATGGGGTAGCCAACGAGTTATCGATGACATCATCAAATGACAGGACCTCTGAGGAACCTTCACCTACATCGACAACATTACAGTTTGTGGAGAAAATCAGGCTGAGCATGATACTAATTTAAAAAGTTTTATGAAGGCAGTAGAAAAGTATGGGCTAACACAGAACGAAAGCAAGTGTCACTACTCTCTTGCTTCTGTAGACTTGCTTGGGTACACTATAAGCAAATGTTCGGTAAAACCAGACTCTGACAGGCTCAAAGGATTGATAGACTTGCCTGTTCCTCAAAACCTTCCTTCTCTTCAACGAACTATGGGTATGTTTTCTCACTATTCAAAGTGGATATCAAACTTCTCTGAGAAATTACACCCCCTAATCAAAATTACCAAGTTTCCTCTTACTAAGGAACAAACCGACGCCTTTAGAGAACTGAAGAAAAAATTGCTAAATTGTCCCTAGTACGAGGGGCGTCCAATAAGTAATGCCCTTGATCCACTTCCAATGGCAGTAGAGCAACGAAACTTGGCACAGTTATTAATCTTTCTCTACATAGGAACAACCCAGAGTTATGCATTTCTCCCATCGTTTGATGCAGCTCTGGAGACCGTTTTTGTAGAACACCCCAGGTTGGTCCTCCAACCACGACGTGACTTCAGAAATCAAGGCTGCATCATCTTGGAAATGCTTTCCTTTCAAAAACAACTTCATGGCTAGGAAGAGGTGAAAGTCAGAGGGTGCAAGGTCAGGAGAGTCGGGAGGATGGGGTAGGATTAAATAACCACACGCCCGTGCTTCTGATTTGGCAACATGCGAGTTGTGAACCGGAGCGTTGTCCTGCAGGAGGAGGGTACCTTTGCTGATCTTGCCCCACCTCTTGATTTTGATAGCTTCCCTTAATTCCTCAAAAGTGAACCATAATAGGCTCCTGTAATTGTGGTACTCTTTGCCAGGAAATCTGTCATCACTACTCCGTCCTGCTTCCAGAACACTGTGAGCATGACCTTGCCAGTGGAGGGCTGCACCCTTGCCTTCTTTGGAGGTGGTGAGTCCAAGTGCTTCCACTGCATTGACTGGGCTTTGATCTCTGGATCATAGTGATGGACCCAGGTTTCATCCTGTGTAATCAGTCTTTTGAAAAACTTTGACTTATCTTCTTGGCACATCTCCAAATTCATCCTCGAGCACTCGACGTGTTCTTGCTTCTGGAATGGTGTGAGCAACCTGGGGATCTATCTGGCAGACACCTTATGCATATGCAAATGGTCATGAATGATAGTTTCCACAGACCCTGTACTAATCTTGACATCTTGGGCTATTTGACAAATAGTAATGTGTCGATCTTCCAAAATGGCAGCCTCAACTTGACGGACAAATGCCTCATCAATGGCAAAAGGAGGGGAGGGGCGACCGGATCTGGGAGCTGTTTCCACCGACTTCCGGCCATGTTTGAATTCAGAATACCAGCGTTTTACAAGTTCATATGATGGGGCATTATCACCATAAGTTTCTTTCATTTCATCAAAAGTCTCCTGTGTGTGTCCTTTCAAATACAAAAACCGGATCACTACTCGACATTCAACAGGCTCCATTTCACACCTGACTCAGTTCAAACACCTGTAAAACAGAAACCACAATTAGTTCAGAACTGTAATTTGCCACATAACCCATAGAGATATAAATCATCGCACATGCAAAACTTCAGCTAGATCAGACAACTGGAAGTGGGTCAGGGGCATTATTTATTGCACGGCCCTCGTAGCCATAGACTCTTCTCTCCCCCTTGAAGTCGAAACCAATGCTTCAGAGCATGCTATCGCTGCCTCTCTAACCCAGAACTCTTGGCCAGTGGCCTTCTTTTCAAGAACTTTAACCTCCATCGAGCAGAAGCATTCTGCGGTTGAAAAGGTGCCCTATGCAATTATAGAGACGATCCGAAAATGGCAACATTTACTGCTTGAGAAGCTTGAACCACTTGAGATCACTGACCAAAAATTTGTCTCTTTTATATTCGACCCTAAAGGAAAAAGCAAAATAAAAAATGAGAAGATTATGAGATGGAAGCTAGAACTTATCTGTTTTAGCTATGATATCGCGTATCGCCCAGGGAAACAAAATTTTGCTGCAGACGCCTTGTCTCAAATTTTGTCTTCCACCACCTCTGATGAAAAATTACACTCCTTGTACACAGACTTATGCCATTCGGGGTTAACCAGGATGCTACATTTCGTCAGAACCCCAAATCTGCCATACTCTGTGGAAGATGTGAGAGCAGTTACAAAAGCCTGCCGGGTCTGTTCCGAAGTAAAACGCAAGTCAGCCTTTTGAAAGACTAAGTGTGGACTTCTAAGGACCTTTATCCTCAAATTCTCGCAACTGATACATACTGACAGTCGTTGATGAATACTCGTGCTTTCCTTCCACTTTCCCCTGTGCCGATGTTTCTGCTGCAACTGTCCGGAAACATCTAATTAACTTATTCTCCATATTTGGAAACCCTTCTTTCGTACATTCTGATCGCGGAAACCGCTTTCATGTCGGATGAACTAAAGGAATTTTTACTTTCTCAAGGCATTGCTACTAGTCAAACAACTGCCTTCAATCCTCAAGGTAATGGATAAGTGGAAAGACATAATGGTATCATCTGACAAACAGTGAGTTTAGCTCTGTGGTTGAAAAACTTCTACATTGCAAATTGGGAAAAGAGTACTAGATGTAGCCCTCCACAGCATTCGCTCATTGCTTTCCACCTCCACTAATTGTACTCCCCATGAACGTCTCTTCAATTTCCAAAGGAAATCGGCCACTTGGCTTATAAACGCTAAGTCTGTCCTTTTAAAGCGACATGTATGTGGAAGCAAATATGAGTCCCTAGTCGAGACCATAGACGAGAGACAACAGTATCGTCATACCACTTATCACCATTGGGTTATAGGACGAGCAGTTTGGAGGCAGAACCAGATCCGGTGCTGAAGAATCTGCAATCCAACCATTCAGATCCTCAGCTAAGCGTGCTCGAAAACTCCATCCTAGAGAATTCGGCTCCTACTCCCCCCACTCAGATGATCGACAGAGGAGATCATCAGAGGATGACAAGGTGCTGTATCTTTGACACTCTACCAGAGTTCGACAAAAGCCCTCCATATTTAGCTGAAAACTTCTGTTTCTTTTCTCCAGCTTAAACAGACCCCCCTCCCCCAAGATTCCATGTAGCCTAGCATTTCCAGAAATCATACGGTTCTGAATTTCACTGAGCAGCGGAGAATGTACTAATAAAAAAAAAGAATTCTTAACTTCCATTTGTACTCTCTGGAAGTGAGTAACTTCCCTTGAGTTTTCCTTCCCTTTTTTTTCCTTCTTTTAAATAAACGTCAGACTCGACAGCAACTCATTCGTTCTTAGTAAAATAAAGCTTCTTTAAAGCTCCCTCAGTCTCGAACTTTTCCATTTACATAGATGATAATATATCGTTCTCTTCGATGTTGTAGTGAATACAATTGCAGCTCCTTCAGCCTCTCTCAGTAATTCATTTGGTCTACTCCACAGAGATGCAACGGATTTTCACAAGGTCAATATTGTTTTGAAGCTTGACCCTACAGATCACAAATATTGAAAAATTGGCTAAAAACATTAATTCCTTCACCCTCAACTGGGCATTTTTCTACTGGGAAGGGTTGATTTTTTTTTGCCGATATTTTCGAAAGTCATCCCCTCTTTTCAATTGACTAGCCTTAATTTAAACCTTTGCCACTCCCGGTTGGTCAAAAAGAATATCAATATATTGGTATAATGTGTGCAAAAAGAAACCATTTTTAATCACACTGTTTTCTTTTGTTTTAATACATATAAAAATACAGATATACATACTTTTCAAATATATATATATATATATATATATATATATATATATATATATACACACACACACACACAATATATACATAAATGAGAATGACGTTTCAGCATTTCTGAGATGAGGATTGGTCATTCAATTGTAAAAGTGATAGTCTCCTGAAGGGTGAAGGTTCAATTCTCAGTGTGGGTGACAGAAAAACACAATTGCGAATTACTTAGGACCTCTATCCAGTCATGGCTGATGGAACACAAGCACGCTATCCCCGTGAAGTAAATAAAGGGTTCTGCTTGAAGTTCTGTCCAAATTCCTGGAGTTTGACAGAAACATTCCCGAATTCGACAAGATGCACCTGAAGAAGGTTGGAGGTTACATCCACCGAAATCTGGTGAAAATCACACTCAAGATGAGAACAGTAGTCTAATGAATCTAAATAATATGAATAAATGTTGAAAAATATGAAAAACATTGAAACTAACAAGCAAAAGCTAAGATGTCCAATGGTTAAACATCCAGGTTTGTTTGATGTGCCGAGTTACAAAACAAGCGTCACCAAAAATAAGGGAATCATCCAATTAACATTTCTGATACATCCGAAGAAGGTCGGAGGTTACATCGACCGAAACATTGTGAAAATGACACTTAAGGATCAAAATAATAAGATTATCAAACTAGCATTAAAGAAAAAAATATAGGAGTTAGTCACAGTTTTCAAAAGCATTATTTCTAAAGTTAAATCTGGAAATTTTAGAAAACTGAATAATGCTGTATAATTTTTGTTTTTTTAAAATGGACAATCGTTTTTTCTTTTTTAATTACTGTTGTCTCTGTATCAATAACAACACGAACGCAGAAAGTAAAAGTAAAACAAATATATTAAGACGAAAATAAAATACATATTTACAAAGGTGCAGCTGTAGTGCAGTTGGAAGATTGTCCGGCAGAGGGCGTGTTAAAGTCTTTCATGGAGCAACCGGCACATACGTCTTGCCTATCCGGCGTTCGAACACAGCTGTCCGGTCTTGCTGACCTGATACCTTTATCTATATCGTGTTCACCCACGTATGCTAATTAGTGGGTGTCTGCACAACAGTAAGAAAAAAGTCACTGATCCATTAAAATTTAAATATTATTTCTAGGTTTTTTAAAAATTTCTTAATATTTTTTTTCTTTTTTCAGATCCTGAAATAAATTTTGAAAAAATTCAATATCGTCCTACGTTCAAAAAGTTAAAATTTTTCTATCTAAATCAAGGTTCAATAATTCAAATCCAAAGAGCCATTCGAAGATTTCAATGTGAAAGATGCACCTATTTCGGGGATATCTAAAGTAAATATTTAATAAAGCAAAAGAAAAACATCATGTATATGTGTGTGCGTTTGTGTGCATGTTTTAAGCCCGCCCTCTTTTGGTAGAGCACTGTCATAAATGCATCTCACCCGCTGTTTAAGTGGCTTTAAGATGAGGCTTGCTGTTAGTTTGTTTTAAATAAAAAAGCAGATCGAGCTCTATAAAACTGGTGAGGACGTGTTAAAGTCTTTCATGGAGCAACTGGCACATGCGTCTTGCCTATCCGGCGTTCGAACACATCTCTCTGGTCTTGATGACTTGATACCTTTATCTATATCTTGTTCACCCACTTATGCTAATTAGTGGGCATCTCCATAACAATTACACTGGCCAACAAAAAAAAATTGTCATGGTGCCTAAGACGTTTCAACTGTATTTACCTAATTTGAGAGCGCTGATTCCAGAAATGCTGTCACTTTTTTCTATCAGGTCTAGTTTTTCTGCTAAGGTATACCACCCCCACCCCCCCACCTCTCTGTAGGAAGCTGATAGCTACAATAAAAACAGGAAAATAAAAGAAAAAATATTTTTATGTAAATTTAGGACACATATTCATGAAATTACACCAAAATATTCACAAAGCTTGAAATTGTAAAAGATACGAAGCGTAGACATTATCATCCATAAATTGATGTTTTACTGATTTCTTAGAATGGCGGCGGGGCTCCGGCATCATCACGCTAGATAGACTAATTTTAATTTTTAATCAGCTCATATGCATGTTACTTTAGTACAGTGATAACGTCAACAGCTTAGAATGCTACAGTTTTGGTTTCGATTCTGGCTGATGGCACCTAAATACCTTCTTTTTTTTTTACTTTTGAAATCACGACTCTATAATAATATATATGAAATCTGGAAAAAATTAAAATATCATATTTAAGTTTATTTTACATCCGGGGAAAATCCCCCCCCGTTAGTGTATGTATAATTAATTATAAAACTCTGTAGATTTTTCTCTGTTGCTTGAATCATGTCTTCGACGAGTGATCAATTCCATCTTTTAAAAAAGGGATGACAGGTGAATTCATATATTACTAGCAAGGCACCCAGCGTTGCCTGGTCATAAGATATGCTTAAATATGATATTTTAATTCATGCAGATTACGTATTTATTATTATAGAGACAATGCTCTATCGCTTATTACATTTATATACATGTAAATTCAACTAACATCCCTTTTTTAAAAGATGGAATCTCCTGATCGTTGAAGACAAGATTCAAGCAATCAAGCAGACACACACACACACACATATATATATATATGATAGATAGATAGATATTCACCTGTCATCCTTTTTATAAAAGATGGAATGGCCCAATCGTCAGAGACAAGATGCAAGCAAGCAAGTAAGGTCCACAAAGTTTTATAATTATAAATATATTCATAAAACCGAGGTATAAAGAGCATATAACACCTCTCCTAATTACTGGGTTTCTTTATTACACAACAAATAAATTTCTGGATACCAACATATGGCTTTGTCTGGTCTATAATTGTCATTAGTACACATATATATATATATATATATATATATATATATATATATATATATATATATATATATCTTATTTATAGTATTCCGTGTTTTATTGGGTTTCTATAATTGATAAGTTGGTAACCGTTCATATACCAATAAATTTTAAGTCAGAATGAGATGACTTAAATTGTAAGCTTCAAAATTACCATATTTTGTAATCATATATTGTTTTAACAAAATCAAGACATCAAAGAATGGATTGACAGCAATAAATAGTGTATTTCATCGTTCGTTACAATTGTTTCAAGACCATTCCGACAAATTCAAACCTTATATCGTTTGAAAATCTTCAAAAGAACAGCCTCTCATCAGACGTTTTGAAAAGAACACTTTTACAATGAACAATATGGAATCCATTTCTCTTTTAAACAAAAAAAACCTTTGAAGGAAGAGATGTAGGTAAAAAAAATTTTTTCTCATAGTTTTCCTTAAAACATAAGAAATTCTATTAACTAACACAGATCAAGCAAACTGTGTGGCTGCGGTATTGTTAAGCTGTGGAAAAAAATACACATATATATATATATGACTACTTCATATAATCACATAAATTAATATACGAAAGTATAATTTTATGCGTAAATTAAGTATTTATTCAACAGTGCTCAATACATAGGTAGAGCTAGATAGTAAGTTAGAAAAATATATATGGCAATTAAGCTACACAGAATATTCCACGCTTCATCTACACATAATGCATAAGCCTGGCAAATCCTAGTGTGAATGAAACACGGAATATTCTGTGTAGCTTAATTGCCATATATATTTTTCTAACTTACTATATATATATATATATTATTTATAAGGGCAAATAACTCCTTTATTACAATAAGAGAAAACGCTCAGGGAGCGAAATAAAGAAATTAATCGCTAATAAAAAATAAATAAAAATTCAAACAATCCTATATATATATATATATATATATGTATGTATGTATATATATATATATATATGTATGTGTATATATATATATATATATATATATATAAAATAGTAATATATTTTTATATTTTTGGATTTTACCGCCATTGGATAATTTAACTTTCACCAGACTATAGATTCACGTGTAATCACCTTTTTTCTTTATCATATTCCCTCTGCTTCATTTTTGTTATCAAGTAAGATCTTCGACTTACTTGTAGTTTCATCAAATACTTTTGTATGCAAAATCCGATCCCGCATTTTGCTAATTCCTACCCTCTGATGAGAAGGAAAGTATTTCTTCGAAACTCCGCAGATTAAGGCCTATCCACTTATTAAGTGTTTCCTTTTCAGATTAAACATGTTTTTAACTCTTTTTCAAAGTGTTTTTTTAACATGTTTTATTAACTATTTGCTCTCATATACAAATATAGATATATAGTTGAATCGTGTATATTTAGGCAGCATTTTTTCATTTAAACAAACATTGTTAAAGAAAACAGAAGCTTTTGTTTAGTTATGAATGGAGACATGAAAAGAAGTCTTATTTTAACATCTAAAAGCAACTTTATTGGCTATCTTCGTTAGTGTCGTTTACATGAGAGAAATTTTATTGGTTATTTTCATTTGTAGGAATATAGGAGAGAAACGAGTTAGTAGCTGAGTGTGTTCTTGTCTGGAAACCTAGATTGAATATTATACAGGCCTGTTAAAGGAGAGAATAGTTTTGTGTACCCGTGTAGTAGTTAGTAGTAGGAATGTGCATCCATGTAGGGACGGGGGACAAAAGATTAGAAAGTCCTGATAATAAGAAGGAAAAGGAAAAGGGGTCAGTGTATGTAGTAGGAGCATGCGTCCATGTATGGACGAGAGCAGGGGAGGAACTTTGTGGCCTTCAGGCCAAATTGTTATCTTTTTTGTATTTCGTGATATAAATAAAAAATGTTTTAAAATTGGGTTTAAGTAGGAACAACCCCCCTCCCACCACGCACACATAAATACATTATTTTTTAGTAGGAGCATGCGTCCATGTATGGACAAGAGCAGTCCTATAGCATGAGAAAGAAAATTTGTGTGTGTCGTATATGCGGATTAGTTGTTTCGTTTTACGGCATATCAACTCTTTTCGGGTTATTTAATGCCAAATCCAGTTATTTTGGAAATAGTATTCATGTTGCATCCAGTTATTTTGTAGAACGTTTTTATTCTTCAAACTCTTTGTATCTTCAATCACTAGTTTGCAGTGTTTGGTTTGGTTGTTTTATAGTGGATTTTATCGTTTTTGTTCCCTCACCTGCAGAACATGAATGAGTTTTGCAATGAGAGAGAAAAAGGATTACAGTATTTAATGTTTGGTACATTTTAAGCCAGGAAGTGGGGAAGATAGAAAAAGAAACGGAAGATGGGAAGATAGAAAAAGAAACGGAAGATGGGAAGATAGAAAAAGAAACGGAAGATGGGAAGATAGAAAAAGAAACGGAAGATGGGAAGATAGAAAAAGAAACGGAAGATAGAAAAAGAAACGGAAGATGGGAAGATAGAAAAAGAAACGGAAGATGGGAAGATAGAAAAAGAAACGGAAGATGGGAAGATAGAAAAAGTAACGGAAGATGGGAAGACAGAAAAAGTAACGGAAGATGGGAAGACAGAAAAAGTAACGGAAGATGGGAAGACAGAAAAAGTAACGGAAGATGGGAAGACAGAAAAAGAAACGGAAGATGGGAAGACAGAAAAAGAAACGGAAGATGGGAAGACAGAAAAAGAAACGGAAGATGGGAAGACAGAAAAAGAAACGGAAGATGGGAAGACAGAAAAAGAAACGGAAGATGGGAAGATAGAAAAAGAAACGGAAAATGGGAAGATAGAAAAAGAAACGGAAAATGGGAAGATAGAAAAAGAAACAGAAAATGGGAAGATAGAAAAAGAAATGGAAAATGGGAAGAAAGTAATGGGAGGAGGAAAGGTGTTGTTTCTGTTTTTGGTTCTGCAGAACATAATCAAGTTTTACAAAAGGAAGTAGAAAAACAAAAAGCATCAATGTTAGCTGCATTTCGTCTCAGGAAGCCAATATCTTCAGACAGCTTGATTTAGTAGCACCGAACAGACAATATAAAGAGAGGAAATACACTTTTGTGGGGGGGGGGCTACATCTGATCAATAGGGAAACATACCTTGTCCATCTCTGGGTTTTGTTTTGACAAATCTTGGAAGCTGCAAATGGAGATTCATCGCAAAGAAACGACCAGAAGTCTCAGGTTGTATTTTCTACAACTTTTATTCCGAGAATTTTTCCCACTTGAGAAGTTGCACACTTGTCCTAAGTTTCTAACATTCTGACAATATAGGACGACAGACAGCTTTGCCGGCGTAAGAAGTCAAAACCCCATTGCTGCTAGCAAACTTGCTCTTCTGTTCAGCTCTACTGTGTCACTTTGACTCGTTACTGTCTAAACTCTATGTGTACATTAACAACTATCTTCCTTTCTATAGTACGTCATTAATACACGTATCACTACATGACCAAAGCCTGATGTCTGTCACGTATTCATTTGTTATTATTAGGTTGAGAAAAAAGTTCTTGTGGAATTTTTAATTTTGATTTCTAACGATGTATTTTCAAATAAGTTTTGTTACATTTAAATTTATATATTATTGTTACGCTCTATCTAATCCTATAAATTACAATCGTTTTAAAACAATTATGTCTTTTTTTCAGAACATTTATACAAGATGGATAAAAGTAAATTTGCACAATTTTATTATTTCAATTCAAGCTAGGCCGAAAAGCTGCTGAAACAGCTTGCTAGTTCAACGAAGCGTTTGGCCAAGAAACTATTACTGAACGCACAGCATAATCGTGGTTTAAGAAATTTTGAGTACATCAAGAACTATCTTCCTGTAAATCACACGTGGAAGTAAGTTTGTTGGCTTGTTTGTACTCACGCTAGTCCGGGGCCCAAGATCAGTGAAGAAAGAGGGAGTCTGTTGCCGGTTTCATGGTTTACACATCAGTTTACTCTCTCTGTTGCATTAAAGTGTGGATCCGAATGTATTTTATTAAGGAGTAAAAATATTTCGCTCAAATGTGGAGCAACAGGTTTTGCAATTCTTTCAAAGAGATGTAAACATTCTCCTACATTCAGTGTCTGGTATTCCCAAAGTGACACCCTTCAGGTACTAACCATACTCAACATTGCGTAAATTTTAATGAGAACTGATGCATTAATGAGATTACACTGTACGAAGACTCACCTTACTACTGCAATTGCAAGATATTTAGTCAGCCAAGATGATTTTGGCCAACAGGCCACACAAAGATGAGACAGCTAGTCCAATATGTTAGTATGTATATAGAAATAGCAAATGTATTGTAGTTGCTGTTATGCTAATGCTGTTTTTGACATGAGAAATGACAAATTAAAACATCCGGATCTGATTGGTATGCATTGTGTGTAGATCCGTATAAATACAACACACTTTTAATGAATTATTTATGTATTTTATGCTGATTTGATCTCCTGACAGACGCAATCAGACAATCTGACTCCCTAATCAACTTATCGCTGGGGATTTGTATATCGTGTGATTGACATCACACGATATGGAAAATTATTATACTTATGACAACAATCGTTCATTTTCCCAAATTATTAGTTTTGTTACGTGTATGCATACCAATTCATGGGGATAGGTGTTTCGTTGGTGCAAAGGACATTTTTGGCTAGAGGGTGTCAAGTGAAGTCATTTAGAGAACAGTTTGTCATTAGGAATTAGTGCTAGATAGCAGGAAGACTTTGTGTTGCTCGGGATTGATAATTTCATTAGAATCATAAATTATAAAGGTGTACTCTCCTTAGAAATAGAGGCATGTAGATATTCGCAATTTATAAATATAAATGGATTAATGTCAAATAATGAAGGTTTAACTTGGTTAGAATTGAAAAGGGCCTTAGAAGACTATTATGGGATAGTCGCAAATCCCAAAAAGTACTTAGTAGAATTAGCTAATGTAAGACAGGGTCGAGAAGAAACGATTCAAGAGAATAGTGCGACTAGCAGAAGGAGCATATAGTGCGATAGATGCAGGTAATGCATTAGTTAAAAAACAAATTCTAGGATTTTTTATAGAAGGCCTCAGAGATAAAGATGTAAAAATGGTCGTAATGAGGGATGAACCTTCGGATCTCCATGCAGCTTATGAGAAAGCCTTAGCGGAAGTGAGATGGAAAATTTGGCTTAATGCAAGCCATGAATACGAAGATGAACCCATGGAGGTTTGTCATGTGAAACGGCAGGTCGAAGACGTAGATCTAGCAAAATTCCCCAAACAAGATAGATGGAAAAGAGGGAATCGATTAGAGAATAGAGTGCCAGTATATAAAACTAGATAAAAGGAAAAAAATTAGTCATGATTCTCATATTTTTCCTGATTCTGATACAGTGACCGCTTTTGTAGAAAACTCCAAATTCTGATACAATTCCTGATCCCGATTCTTTATAAAAACTCTAAATATTTAACTATAAAGTTGTTATTTTTTCCCATAAAAAGATATCAAATGTGCGGCTATTTTCTTGTGGGGGTGATACATAGGTATTAGCTTTACCGTTAGCTTAAAATTGATAAATATTTATTATTTTATCATTACTACCAGCAATAGAAAATTTAGCCTTAAACAAAATAAAAAAAAGAAGATAATCAAAAGAATCGTTTTTGGCATCTGAAAATTGGCACATTTTTTTCTGGACATGATACCAATTCTGATTAATCGTCCTTATATATATATATATATATATATAAATAAGAAATTTTTCAGATTCTGATACCCCCAAAAGTTCTGATTTTTTCGTTTTTTGATTCTGATTAATCGTCCCAACACTATTATATATGAGGAGTGTTAAAAAAGTAATGGATGGATCAGAGAGAATTGCAAATTGCATCGTTATACTGACTGAACTTATGCATTTATAATCTGAAATTTTCAGCTCTCTGTTGCATTAAAATGTGGATCCAAATGAACATGACACATTTTTAATGTATTATGTGTTTTATTAAGGAACTGAAATATTTCATTCAAATACGGATCAATAGGTTTTGCAATTCTTTCAAAGAGATATAAACATTTTCTTACATACGGTGTTATGTATTCCCGAAGTGTTACCGATCCGGTACTGACCATGCTCAACATTGCGTAAATTTTAATGAAAACCGATGCATTAATGAAATTATACTGCACGCAAGACCTAACCTACTACCGCGATTGCAAGATTTTTAGTCAAGAGGTTTTTTGGTCAACGGGCAATACCAAGTTGAGATAGCTAGTCCAATTTGATAGTACGTATACAGAAATAGCAAATCTATTGTTATCCAAATGCTATGTTTTTATGTGAGAAGTGACAACTTAAAACATTCAGATATGATTGCTATGCATTATGTGTAGATTTCTATGAATGTAGCGCACTTTTAATGAATTATTTATGTATTTTATGTTGATTTGATCTCTTGACAGAGACAATCAGACTCTCTAATCAACTTATCGCTTAGAATTTATATATCGTGCGATGTCCATCACACGATATGGAAAATGATTATACTTATGACAACTGTTCATCTTCACAATTTATACATTTTTTTACGTGTATGCATACCAATTCATGGGAATAGGCATTTCAGTAGTGCAGATGACACTTTTGGCTAGAGCGTGTCGAGCAAAGTCAGTTAGAGAATAGTTTGTCATTAGGAATTAGTGCTAGCTAGCAGAAGACGCAGCGTTGCTCAGAAATATAAAGTGGGGCATATAAATATTCGGCGCATAGATCTTTGGAATTTATATATATACACTTGTGCCCGATATTATTCATACCCCTCGGATCTTTGAGATTTCTATAAGAATATTGCTCAAACCAGAAGGTAGACAATATTAAAGGGATTTCAAACAATAAATCAAGCATAAGCATTTAATTTAAACTCAACAAATAAATAAATTATGCAAGTTTGAAACAGTATACAAAGAAAAACAATAATGGCACTAGTTCAAAATTATTCATACCTCTCTTACTAATAGTCAATAGCATGCCCTTTATTCTTAATAACTACCTGTAACCGTTTTGGATATTTATCAACAAGGTTTTTACAAGCATCAACACTGATTTTTTACCATTCTTCAATGCAGTAGTTCTCCAAATCCCTCAAATTTCTAGGTTTCCGCTTTTTAACCTTAGTTTTCAATATGTGCCAGAGGTTTTCGATAGGGTTCAGGTCGGGACTCTGGCTAGGCCATTCCAAAATATTAATTTGATTATCCTCAAACCATTTCTTGACTATTTTGGCAGTATGTTTTGGATCATTATCCTGTTGAAGGACCCAGTTTGGTCCTAAATGGAGCTTCTCCGCATCCTGTCTAATGTTTTTCTGGAGTATCTCCAAATATTGCTCCTTCTTCATGGTTCCATCTATCTTGACCAAACTACCTGGACCACTAGCCGAAAAGGAGCCCCAAAACATTAGGCTACCACCACCATGTTTCACCGTGGGTATGGTGTTCTTTGGGTTGTAAGCTTCTCCTTTCTTCCTCCAAACGTAAGAAGCATCCATATGGCCAAACAATTCAATTTTTGTTTCGTCAGTCCACAAAATACTTGAGAAAACGGACTCTGAAGAATTCACATGGGTCCTAGCAAACTTTAGACGTGCTGCAAGGTGTTTTCCGGTGTGCAATGAAGTCCTTCTTGGTCTTCTTCCTTTCAGACCATTTTCATGCAGAGTCCTTTGCAATGTTTGCCTTGATATTTTTATGCCAGAAGACTCCAGATTTTCTAAAATGTCCTTAGTAGTGGTGGTTGGATTTGCATTAACACTGCTTACAATATCCCTGGTGGCTCTAGCAGACAGTTTCCTTTTCCTTCCTCTATCAATCAAGTTGTTTGTTGTGTGGTGGCTCTGGAATTTTTTGATGATGCTCTGTACTGTTGCTGTAGGGACCTCAAATTTCATGGAAATTGACTTGTAACCTAAACCATCCTTATGTGAATTCACAATTTTAGTCCTAAGATCATTACTAAGCTCTTTTTTCTTCCCCATTCTAATAATTTTTATTCTTTTATTGGTTTTCAGTTGATATCATTTTAATTTCTGAAAAATGCAAAAACCGAAATGAAATTAATCAAAGGTTGTATAAAAGCATTCAAAATAAGAATCAAACAGGAAACAAACAGTCAGAAACTCGATTAATACTGAAAAAATAAGGGGGTATGATTATTTTTGAACATTGCAGATTTTATAAATAGTTGTATATTTCTTTTATTACAAGTATCCCGAGATTTTAAAATGACGAAAATGATCAGAAGAGGTTTATTAAGAATATGTATCAATATGGACGTAAACAATAAATTCTTACAAAGTTACACCTAATAAACTCAATTTTCAAGGAGGGGTATGAATAATATCGGGCACAAGTGTATATATATATATATATATATATTAGTGAGGAGACGATTCCAATTATTTTTTCCTGATTCTGATACAATTACCGATTCTGATTCTCTAGCTAGCAGAAAGAATCGAGGTATTGAATATTTCATTAAAATCATATATATGTGTTTGAAATTATATATATATAATATATATATATATGATGAACTCTCCTGTAGATTTCGACATATGAGCTTCTGCCACAACAACTAAGATGCTCGGAAATCCACACAGATGATTTGTTTATAATGATGAAGGCTTTGTGTAGAACCAACCACACTTTTTGGTATTACTGCTAACGTTTGTCGGTGCAGATGACTGCCATAGGACAGAGTATACAATAGACCGCATATATATATATACATATAATTAGATAAAAATGGTCATGCTAAGGATGACAACGATTCATCTTTGCAATTTATTAGTTATTTTTATGTCTATGAGGCTTCATTTGTGCAGATGAGATTTTTGGTTTGAGTGTGTCAAGCGAAATTGGTTAGAGAACAGTTTGTCATTAGGAATTTGGAAACTGAACTTTAGCATTCATAACCTAGAGGTTTCATCTCTCTGTTGCAAATATTGATAGTGTGAGACTCTAAGGAAGTAACCCCTGTGTCAGAAGCAGAGATGCATCATTGAATTTCTGGTAACAGCGCATTGAGAATGGCGGTGAATATGTAGAAAAATAAATGAATGCCACACATTCCTAATGAATTATTTATGTGTTTTATGTGTCTAAGGAGTTAAAATATTTCACTCAAATGTGGATCGATATGTCGTTGAAGAGTTGAGATTTGCAAGAACGTGGCATCACAAATTTCACAGTGAAAAAGTTTCTTTTCTGGATGCGTTACTAAGTGTTGTTCTAAATTCGAGTTTGTCATGAAAGCAATTCCACACAACTCACATCGGAAAGGCGTCTCGTCACTGTGCGTTTGTACATGCATTCTATAAGTTGTCTTTTCGGTGAATGTACTGCCACAGATTTTGCAGAGGAAATTCTTCTGTCTGGTGTCTATTGATTGGTGATGGTGCTGCTGCTGCTGCAAATCTGAATCACAGTCAAATTTAACTCCACCAATTTCCCAATAGAATGGTTTTTCTACATTGTGTGTTAACAAATGTTCTTTCAGTTGTGTGTGTTGGGAGAATTGACAACCACAAATTTCACAAGAAAAACATTTTTCTACATTGTGTGTTAACAGATACTCTTTCATTTGTGAATGTTGGGAGAATTGACTTCCACCAATTTCCCAGTAAAATGTTTTTTCTACATTGTGTGTTAATATATGCTGCTTTAACTTTGACTTATGCGAAAATCTAGCTGCACATATATCACAGCTAAAACGTCTCTCTTGGGTGTGTATAGACTTGTGCCTTTGGAGACTGGAATGCCTGGAAAATTTAGTGCCACATACTTCACAGTGAAAAGGTTTTTCACCAGTGTGTATGATCTTGTGCCTTTCACGGGTGGAACTCCTCGAAAATCTAACCCCACAGATTTCACAATAAAATGGTTTCTCTCCTGTGTGTGTTCTTTTATGAATTTCAAGCGTCGATTTAAAATGAGCCGCAAAACCACAAATTTTACACTGGAAAATTCTATCCTTTTCCTGGCTGTTCATAATGCTCTCTTTTTTATGGAGCAGAGTCTGAAATGAGGAAACAAAAATAAAAAACAGATTTAAAAATTTTGGTATTATGAAATATGGTAAAAAATTATACAAGAGATGTCATTCATATTATTTGGATTCTTCAGTTTACTGTTCTCATCTTGAGTGTTATTTTCACAATTCAGTCGATGTAACCTATGACCTTCTCCAGCTTGTCAAACTGCACAGAAGTTCGAATGGAACCCTTTATTTAATCTACTGGGGTAACATGCTCTTATTCTGTCAACCATGACTGGGTAAAAATGCATTTTGATATTTGTCTCCCACACTGAGGATTGAACCTTAAACCTCCAGAAGAGTGTAACTTACAACTGAATTTTATTGCATATTTTCACATTGAGAATGGCAATAAAAGGTCTGAAAGGACCCATAGCACAACAGTTAAAGTACTAGGTAAAATTCGGTTCTAAGTGATGGTCTTCTGGAGGTTGTAGGTTCAATCCTGATACTCATTCAGTACTAAGAATATAACTGCAAATTACTTAAAACTTATACCCAGTCATGGCTGATGGAATTATAGCACTCTATGCCCTAAAATAAAAATTTTTGTTCAAAATTCCGTGCAAATCTGAAGTTTGATAGAAAGATTTCCGAGTTCAAAAAGATAAACCTAAAAAAGGTTGGAGGTTAGATCGACTTAAATGTTATGAAAATAAGACTTAAGATGAGAATCCAAATAATATAACTCAATTCAGAAACCTAAGAAATGCCACATTTTCACACATGATATAAAGTCATATTCCCCTTAATAGTACAATTAAACACATGTTTAATGAATAAAATTTTCAGCTTTCCTGATTATTCTAACCTTATATACAAAATTCCGTTTTGAAGATGATCTTTACGTATCTACATCCAATATTGCAACACTCCAATGTATTTCATTATTTACTATGCCACACAGCTATTATGAGGCACAAGACAGGGGTGCTCCTTTTTATGTAGTCTTGAACCAAATAGACTAAAGAGAAACTAAAATTTTTGCTCTTTCTGCTTTAAATCTGGTTAAAATTTTGTATGGAACTTTATGATAAGGTACAGCAAACTAAGTATTATGGTATCCGTTCAATGCAAAGTTAGGGATTAATAGTCTTTACAAGACTACATTTTCACTAAAAAATTTTTTAAGAAACTACTAAGCTGATCTAACAAACTTTTTATGGAGCTTTACTATGATAAGGTGCAGCAAATTAGGTATTATGGTATCTGCTCAATGCACAGAGATTTATAGGGATTCATTTTTAGTGCACAAATTTAATAATATTCAACTATGGTGTACTCATTTTTAAATCAACGGGCTATAACTTTTGCCCATTTTAAATGGACAGGAAGTCAAGTATATATGGTTTTTGTTCTTTTACTTTTAAAAGATCACAGTGTAGTATCTGTTATAATGCTACACTGCACTTTTTCTGACCTCGGGTCAAGATAACATTGTATAAAAAAATCGATTTGATTTGGAAACAGTAAGTAGGACATTCCCAAATAGTCACCCATTTTAGTACTGACCAGGCTCAACGTTGCTTAACTCCAGTGATCTTATGGGAACTGGTGTGTCACCATGAATTATGCTGTATACAAGTTAAAGATAATATTGTTAGTCAAATATACCTTTACTTAATCTAGCTTATATATTAAAATAATCGTTTTTCAATGAACATTTTATGTCAATAGAAACATATCAATGGTAATTTCAGAGAAGTAGTCATTGTACTGGCTAAAAGCATATCATATGAATTAATGTTTTTCATTGCAGGAATTTGGTACTGAGTCTTGTGACATTTTTTTTTTTTTAGATTAGGTTGTATTATGGGGATTAAAGGATAAAGTATTTGATACAAAAATGAGCACAAATATTCAACCATCAATTTAGCCTAAAGCATTAATTTCAAAATCAATGGGCTATAACTTTTGCCCATTTTAACGGGCTAAAAATGTCTAATACATATTTATGTATATAAATTAACATGTTCTAGATGTCATATTGTGATTTATTGTACGTTTCGATATTTACTCAACCTAACAACATTCTAATATTATTATCTGATTGCTAATTTACGAATGACATTTTTTCCACTATTTTTTTTTTTTTGGATGAGATTGTATAAAGGGAGATAACTTGATTTTTGTTTAATTTTTATAATTAATTTTTTTTTTTTTTTACATGGGGGTCACCACTTATTAAGGCCCGAAGGCCACTCAGGAATAAGGATTATTGCGTGTACAGTAATCAATGAGTAGTAATCATTAGTATTGGGGGTTTTGATAGAGTGTTTTACTTAAGGGGGCAGCTTGTTTTTTTTTAAAAATATTTTTAGATCTTTGTCAAACTTTACTTTGATAAAAATTCATTTCAACAATTTTTATTTATAAAACAAAAATTTCATCCTAGTTTTTAATTGTACTTTATTTACACTAATTGTGTTTTTTTTTTTATAAAGGGAGATAACTTATTTTTATATAAAGGGAGATAACTTATTTTGATTTTCCTTTTATTATTATAACAATCGATTTCCAACATTTTAAAATTTTTATTAAACTTTATTTGGACAAAAATTTATTTCAACAATTGATTTTTATTTATAAAAACAAGAAATTTTTTTTGTATGAGGGATGAAGATGCTAACAAGGACTTCAACAATAAAAGGTCATACAATTTTATTAATGATAATGATTGTCCGTCAGAACAATGAACACCATCTTATCATCCCTAGGATGATAAGATGGTACATGTTGTTTAAAGTGAATCTGGTTTGCACAAAGTCAGCCTTACTCTCTTGTTCTATCCAGCCTGATCCAATGACAGGAAAAAGTGGAGACAACTGGAGGCCAATTGGGATACAATGTCCTCCTATATAGTCCTTGGAATTCCCAAATAGTTACCTATCTTGTATTGGCCAGGGTCAACGTTGCTTAACTTCAGTGTGTCAAATGCTGTACATTTAATATATTTTTTTTTTTTTTTACAAGGGAGTCACCACTTATCAAGGCCCGAAGGCCACTCGAAGATAACGGTTAACAAATGTAAGGTGGTAGTTTAGTAATCATTAATAGTGTAAGTTGCACTCCATTTATTTATTAATATGGATAGCAAACAATGGCAAGAATTACTAATCAAAATGGGAAAATATCCAATGTTTCAGGATTTCAGGAATATAACAATAAATATTAAATATTTTTTTTTATTGGAATCCTTTGAGATGAGGCTTTATAATTTGTGCATTCATCCATTTTTTGCAGACTGTTATCCTTATCTTCATAGTTGTTGTTTCGGCCAACTAATCCTCCGGCATGCTTTTGGAGGAAGGATGGAGATGTTAATAGAGACTTCAATAATAAAAGGTCATACAATTTTATTAAAAATAATGATTGTCCGTCAGAACAACAAAGACCATCTTATCATCCTAGAGATGATAAGATTATACGTTGTTTAAAGTGAATCTGGTTTGCATGAAGCCAGCTTCGCTCTCCTGTGATCCAATGATAGGACAAAGTGGAGACAGTTGGAGGCCAGTTAGGATACAGGAGCTGCCAGAAGAGTCAACGTCCTCCTATATAGTGCCTGGAATTCCGAAATAGTTATCTATCTTGTACTGGCTAGGGTCAATGTTGCTTTACTTCAGTGTGTCAATGTGTGTTACAAGGTTTCAAAGCTGGTCCTGAACTCTATTGAAGCATTATAGGGCACACTAAGCAGCTCCCGCCCAGATATGGCAACAACACTCCATTTATTTATTAATATGGATAGCAAACAATGGCAAGAATTACTAATCAAAATAGGAAAATATCCAATGTTTCAGGATTTCAGGAATATAACAACAAATATTAAATATTTTTTTTTATTGGAATCCTTTGAGATGAAACTTCATAATTTGTGCATCCATTTTTTTCTCTTTATGGACTGTTATCCTTATCTTCATAGTTGTTGCTTCACAACGTTTCAGACAACTAATCCTCCAGCATGCTTTGGATAGGACTGTAGCCACTATCTTCAGACAATGATCACCTGAAACTGTAGAAACTAAATGCCTCAATCCACTGTGCCATGGGTCCCTGAAGAAGGCCAGAGGATAAGTTGTCCAAAACATAGTGAAATAACAACTATGAAGATGAGAATAACAGTCCGCAAAAAAAAAAAAAAATAAATAAATACACAAATATTAAATAATCGTTAACTAATAATTGATTAAAACCAATATTTGATTTCAACGAAGATCAAGAAACAATAAAACATCTTTTTAATATTTAGAAACAACAATGAAACTCGACCATTATCTCCCTTTCTCAAACAATATTGCAGCATTATCTCCCTTTCTCAAACAATATTGCATCATTATCTCCCTTTCTCAAACAATATTGCATCATTATCTCCCTTTCTCAAACAATATTGCAGCATTATCTCCCTTTCTCAAACAATATTGCAGCATTATCTCCCTTTCTCAACATAATTACAGATTCATTGGCAAAGGGTGTTTTCAAACCAGAGTTGTTTGCCTTTTGTAAAAGCCAGATAGATGGCACTTCTATCAAAGACTATAAAATTAGTGGCATAAGCAAAATTCTGTTTCTTTTTCTTCACAATATATTATTGCATAGTAATAGAAAAAACAAAAAAAGTAGACACTTTAATATTTTTTTCGTTTTGAATAATACATTAAGAAACATGGCGCCATAAGACAAATACATTACTTCCAGTTCTGGTAAGACGTATTTTGTTAAAATCTTGATTATTCTAGCATATTTATAGATTTCAAATGTGTTTTTAGGCACTTGTACACTACTAGGGCAGAAGGAGTTCTTTTTTAGTTTTCATGGGAAGAGGGCATAGTAAGGGCAGATAAATGCAATTTCAGGACCAAATCGAAAATAAATGAATGTTTTTTTTTAATACATGTTTTTTTGTTGTTTAAGAAAGTTTTTGGTGCTAGCGCACTTATTAAACTGCATTATTTTTTAATTTGTATTTTCATGTCTAATTAAAGTTTTATGATATCGGTTTTTATTAAATTGTAAGATTAAAGTACAGAATACTTACAAATTACTGACTCCTCCCCATGTTAAGAATGGCATTCTGAATAATAACGTTATTATTTCAGCAAGGATCAATAAGAACACTAGTACCAAGATTTATTTTAATATTATAAGCAACTTAAAAACAAAATAGACAGGAAGGCAAGAAGGTATATTTTAGTTTCATATATGGCCCAAAAGTGAGAACATTTTTTTAATTTAATTTAATTTTTTTTTACATTGTGTCTTCGGTGATCAGGAGATCCTATTTATTAAAAAGGAGGTTAAAAGTGATAACATACTACGAACATTAAATTAGCGTATCTATATACTAATTTAATGTTTGTAGCATGGTATCACCTTCTTTCCTCCTTTTTAATAAATAAGATCTCCTGATTAAATAGTTTATAATCTGGAAACAGTGACAAACGTACGTACATTAAAGGTACTACGGCATTAATATATAGATATCTACTGCAAATAAATATATTTAGTAAAATAAAGTAATGTTTTTTTCTTTTACTATTATTCAACACAAACCAGGCTTGTTACTACCAAAGCATAAGTGGCTACTGTAATAGGGGCCAGATTAAAAGAGAACAATCTGGGTGGAGAGTTGGGCAGCAACATGCTTATTCACATTACCTTTAAATTTGTTGGTACAGTCGAGAAAAAAGGGAGAAGCTACAATGCACAATTATCTAGATCTTTGTTATAGTCAATGACATCATCAGTTCGTGTAGTAATTTATGATTTGATCTTTTTGCGAATCTATCCATGGGGATAAACATGATTGCAAGATTTATAGTTTTTGTAAATAAACATATTTAAAAAAAAAACAATTTAAAAAAATCTATTTCCGGATATTGACCTATATTTTCATTAGGGTTTTCAGATTAAGTAACATCGTTCACTTCTGTCGAATTTCAAAATTGGAAGTCACTTGGATTCATAAATAATACAGGATGGAACAATAAAATTGTTACTTTAAAAAAAGAAGAGACGACAGGATTCCATTTCTGTTTAATGAAAACCAGTTTTCTTTTTTTGTTGCAGACCATAGTTGGTCAGCTGTGTACAAATCCCAAGAGCGAGAGCAGCCGTCTATCATGTTTGAAAGTGACACAATGTTCAACAAGCAAGATCGGAGATGCACTGCAAGACAACTCATGCTCTTTACCGATCCAAGTTATGACAACAGGACCATTGCCAGCACCCTCAAAATGCATCGCTGGATTGCCACAAATAATAGAGACATGCCCAGGATGATGAAAACAAAGTTTTCAGCCACGATTATGGTTTTTGGTGTGGTTTCAAGTGACGGCCACATAAAGAATAGCATTGCATGAGAATGGTGTGACCTTATTTTGCTTAACCAATTTAAGCTACAGAATGACACTTGATGGCTAGATATGTTCACAAAATATGCCATCTCATTAAAATACAAGGCGAAATGAGAAAATTGTCCCCCTAGAAAAGACCACAAGATTCCATTTCCGTTTGATGAAAACGTTTTCTTTTTTTTGTTGCAGACCATCTACAAGTTGGCCAGTTGCGCACAAATCCCAAGAGCGATAGAGGCCTTCTATCATGTTTGAAAGTGACACAATGTTCAACGAGCGAGATCAAGTAACAGGATGACGCTGACGCAATCAAAATCAGATTGATCCAGGCATTTGCTGAGGGGCCGTTTGAGGCATTCAATAGATTAAAAGAGATGAGGTGGATGAGGGAATCCATCGATGTGTATGCTAATGAGCTTAAAAGATCGGTGGAGCTAGCAGAAATTAGGAGGCAGGCAGTGAGTCACATGGTCAAGATGGCATTCGTCACTGGGTTCTCGAAGGAGATTTCTCAGAGGTTGCAACAGGTCCCGGGTTTCGAGACCTTTGAGGTGAGCGAGCTGCTCCCAAATGCGAAAATATCAGTGAGCACCTCTGGGTCTGTAGGAATGGTGGTAACAGCACAGAAGCCAGCCGAGACCACGAGATGTATGTTTCAAACGTGGAGACCCAAATCTGGGTACAGACTGCAGGAAGCTTTTGGAAAGGACGGTGTGCCACAGGCGTAACTGGAGTGGTCACATGGAAGTGAACTGCACGAGTCCAGGAAACTGGCAAGGGGGAGCTGAAGCACCAGCGGCTGCTCTGACTCAGGAATAATGGTATGCTACCAGCAGATGCCCAAGCAGGAGATCATGGCGGAAGGACAAGAAGTCGTGCCCCTGATAGACACTGGCTGTACCACTACTATGGTGCATACAAGCCTGGTCAGAGGATGGAAAGGGAAGGCGAAGTAATAGCATTTGGTGGGTCATGAATGAAGTGTTGAGGAAGGAGGAGGAGAATCACGATTGAAATTGAGGATCACCAGATGAGGGTCCATGCAGTTGTTGCTGACTAACTGGTGCCTAGCATTCAAACGATTGTCGGAATGGACGTAATATGCCAACTTGGAGGCATCACAGTCAGCAGTGATGATGTGAGATTTGGTTGGTTGTTTTGTTTTACGGCATATCAACTCTTTGTGGGTTATTTAATGCCGAATCCGGTTGTTTTGGGAATAGTATTCGATTTTGTATCCAGTTATTTTATAGGTTTTATTCTTCAAGCTTTTTGTATTTTCAATCATTAGTTTGTATCTTTTGGTTTGGTTGTTTTATAGTGGATTTTGCCATTTCCGCTCTCTGCCCTGCAGAAAGTGATTGGGTTTTGCAATGGGAGGGGGAAAAGGTTACAGTGTTATTGATCGGTACATTTCAAGTTGGAGAACCAGTAAGTGGAGGAAATAGAAAGAGAAGGTGAAAATAGGAGGATGGAAAGGTGGGAAAAGCCAGATTGTTTTTGTTTTTGCAGAATATAAGGTTTTGAGAGGTTATATTTTTTGGAAGAGATGTGAGATTTGGACTGGCTGAGTGTGCAGTGGTTCAATGAAGGGATCAAAGAGGCGAGAAAAAAAGAGATGGATATCGATCGGTGATCCGGATTTTCAAGCAGAATTCAACAGGAATCAGTGGATGGTGGAGTGGGCGTAGAAGAATAAACCACTGATGTCTACAAACAGGATGGCATGCTACAATAATTTGTTTAAAGGAGGAGCAAGAAAGGGTTTTGAATTAGAAGTGGACAAATGGATTAAGGATGGCATAATTTGCCGTGGGCAGATTACGTCAAATCGGACATCTTCCTATTGATGGCTGTTCTGCAACCAACAAAAGGAAAGGTCAGACCAGTTCTGGATGTCCAAGAGTTGAACCAACACACTGAGTGCTATACTGACGTTTCAATTATACCAGTCATCATAGGAGCAACTGGGCTTATGAAAAAGAACTTTAAAAAGTACATAGCAAGCATACCCGGTGAACCAAGTGCAAGTGAAATACAAACGATTGCACTGAAAGGGATGGCTAGAATCCTGAAAAGATCTCTTGGTTGGACTCACTAAAATAGGGGTAAATGTCAGACATCTGGTTGGATGTCCCATCCCCTAGAAGAAAAAGTTTAAGAAAAATGAAAAAAAAAAAGGGGTAATGCTGTAGATGTATGCAGTGAGACCATTAATGGAGACAAATGAACATTGTGTCTACGTTGGTCTATCTAAAATCTGCCACGTTGCCAGGAAACTCTGGAAATATCAATTGGTCAGATATAAAGGCAGAATCTACTACCTTACGAAGGTGGGTTTGGGTTGAACTTGACACCCAAGAGCATATTGACCAGAGGAAGGTTCTAGAAAGAATAGAGAGAGTAAATGGCACAGTGAGCTCGTACATCGAGGATTCCTCATAAATGAAACTATAGTGATTGCTACATCAAGAGGCATGATGAAGGTAGAGGATAGGATGATAAAGTGGGAGGAAGAATGGCTATCTTGATTAAAGATGCCCTGAAAGAAATGGAAAGCCAAAACCCAGTCCAGGGAATGTGGGACTTGCTGCAAACACTTGGAGTCGTATGGTGTGATGCAAGCAGCATTGCAACAGGTGTTGTCTTGAAGATGAGTGGAGTAGTTGTGGAGGATGCGGTCTGATTAAGGAAGAAGGATAATGCTAGCCACATGCTGTCAAAGATAGGCAACTCATATTTATACATGTAGCTAGGATACAAATTCTGGAAAAAGGTAAAAAAAAAAAAAAAATAAAAAAAAAAAAAAAAAAAGGAGGGATACTGTGCTAAATTAATAATGATGTATTTCACCTAACATGTTTTTTGTCTTTTTTTTTTAATCCTTTAAGATGAGGTTTTATAATTTGTGGATTCATTCTTTAGCAGACTGTTATCATCATCTTCATAGTTGTTGTTGCTGTGATCACCTGAAGAAAGCCAGAGGATGAATTTGCCGAAACGTGATTGCAACAATAATTGTGAAGAAGAGGATAACAATCCGAAAAAAAAAAAAAAAAATGAATGCATTCATTTTTTTTTTCGTATACAAAAATTATAAATCCTCATCTCAAAAGGTTAAAAAAAAAAAAAAAAGACAAAAATATGTTAGATGAAAGTAGAGAATTGTTACAAAACACACTCCCCCTCCCCATGTTAAGAATGAGTTTCTAAATAATAACGTTATTATTTCAGCACGGTACCTTCTCTGCATAAGTACCCTTTTTTTTTTTTTCAGAATTTGTATAAAAAATGGAATGGTTGCCAGCGATTAAACTGTTAAATTTTTGACGACTTCAAAAGTAAATAAAAATTTTATTTCCGAACAAGATATTAGGAGTAAATATCGAAGATTTGGGAGAAAACCAAGCCCGCATATTAACCTAGTCGAGCGTGGCCTACGTAAACAGAAGGCCGTTTCACTTAAGTCACATCACCTGCTGACATCACAAAATACAGTACAATGGGTAAATGTGCAGTTAAGCGGCATAAATTATTTGACAAACAAAAATTTATAAAAACTATTTTTATATAAAACACATTAGACCCAAAGGCTAAAATAAAACCAGAAAAAAATTCATTTTTATTATTTTTACATCATCTTTTATTAGACTTAATTTACGACATTCGAAGCCGCTATATTGCTTTTAAAATTTGATCTTTCTAAAGTTTTTACACACTTTCATTACAAAAAAATATGGCGGCCAAAATCCTAGTTCACGAAAGAGCGTAAAAAAGGCCACATTTGGCCTTAAAAAGGCCAAATTTTAAAAACAATATTGCGGCTTCGATTGCCGTGTATTTAGTCTAATAAAAAAATGTTGAAAAAATAATAAAAAGGAAAATTTTTTTTTTCGGGTTTTATTTCAGCATTAGGGTCTAATAATGTGTTTTAGATAAAAAAATGAACAGTTTTATAATTTTTTGTCCGTCAAATAATTTACGCCGCTAAACTACACATAGCGGCGTAAATTATTTGACGGACAAAAAAATTATAAAAACTATTTATTTTATATAAAACACATTATTAAACCCTAAGGCTGAAATTAAAAAAAAAAATTCATTTTTATTATTTTTTAAAACATTTTTATTAGACTAAATGTACGCAACCGAGATCGCCATGTTGTTTTTAAAATTTGGCCTTTCTAAAGGTTTGACAAATTAGCTTTTTTAAGGCCAAATTTAGCATTTTTACGCTTTTCCACGAACTATTTTTTGGCTACCAGCGTAAAAAAATGCCAAATTTGGCCTTAAAAAGGCCAATCTGTCAACCCTTAGAAAGGTCAAATTTTAAAAGCAACAGCGGCTTCGAATATCGTAGTCTAATACAAAATGATGAAAAAATAATACACATTTTTCTGGTTTTATTTTTTTTATTTTATCTTTTTTTTTTACATGGGGCCACCACTTATCAAGGCCGGGAAGCCACTCGGGGATAAGGATTATTGTGTGTACAGTAATCAATGAGATAGTATCGTAGTAATCCTTAGTATTGGATATTTGATAGGGTGTCTTACTTCAGAGAGCGGTTTGTAAGGAATTTGTTTATGTTGGATTTGAAGACATTCAAGTTGTAGTCAGGTCAGGTGGGAAACAGGCAAACGGAAGAGAGTTCCACAGTCGTGCACTTCTAAGAAAGAAGCTCTGCTCATGGAATCTACGTTAGGATTTAGGCATAAAGAGTGGGGAAAATTAATGACAGTAGTTTCAGCTAAATGGGTGTTTTTCGTGAAAGATTGGCGAGGGGGGACCAGAGATTGGAGCTCAGACGAGCACTTGCCATGGAAATAACGATAAAACAAAGACAGGCTCGCAACGTCTCTTCTATGGGAGAGAGGCCGCAAGAAAGAGAAAAGGGCACCCCCCACTAAGCCACAAAGTCTATTTTGTACTCTGTCAAGGCAGGATAGGCTGCTTTTAGCAGCTCCTGCCCAGATGTGGCAGCAGTACTCCATCCTTGGATGTACTTGGCTTTTATACAGATAGATAATTGCATCAGTAGTGAGATATCTCCTGCAGCAGTAGAAGGATCCCACCATTTTCCCAGCATCCTTGGCAACAGACCTGATGTACGTGTTCCATTTCAGATCAGGAGTAAAGGTCAAACCCAGAAGCTTGTCAAAATTTGGAGCCTCCCCAAGACGAGAGCCATCCATTTCAATTGATGCCAGATGGGGATCAGAGCGTTGATGATTTAAAGATAGAAGCTTGGTTTTGGATGCATTAAAAGTAACCAGCCACCTCTTCCCCCACTGTACCACGCGCTCAAGATCAGACGAGAGAGAATCAGAGAGAACTTTGTCATTTACGGCCTTTGATGTGTTGCCATAGATGGTCGTGTCATCAGCACAGATGTGAACGAATGATTTAAGTATGTTTTGGGAGATCATTGATGTAGATCAGGAAGAGAGTTGGGCCCAGGATGGACCCCTGAGTGACACCAGCATTAATACTGTGGGCCTCTGATTTCTGCCCATCAACCACTACTCTTAGTAACCTATTGGAGAGAAATGATTTAATAATTGAGAAAACAGCCTTTGGGTCTAATAATGTGTTTTATATAAAAATAGTTTTAAATTTTTGTTTATCAAATAATTTACGCTGCTAAACTAAACATTTACCAACAATTTTGTTATGAAACCAACATTGGATTTTTATAAAGTAAAATTGTTTTTATTTTTTCTATTAATTAATAATTTAAATGAAATATTTTTCCGAATTAAAGCAACATTGAATTTTTTTTCCAGAAGCTTTTTTCGAATTGAAGTAAAATAGGTACGCATGGAAAAAAATAAAATAATTAACAATTTTATTTTAGTAAGAAGGATAACGAAACAGTAATTCGTTCTTACTAAAATAATAACAGGGAAATAGTATTTCCCGGAAATACATCTTTTTTAATAATAAAAGATAGAGTTCGTTTCATTTTTTTTTTTTTTTTTTTTTTTTTTTACAAAGGCATCACCATATTATCAAGGCCCAGAGGCCACTCAAGGATAAGGGTTAAAGAGTGTACAGTAGAAATTGTTCAATATAGTAATCATTAGTAATGAAAATTTGGTAAATTTAATAACTTATATGGAACGGCTCATCAAGAACTTATTTACTTTAGACTTGAACACAACCATATTGTAGTCAGCCGGAAAGCAGGAAAACGGAAGACAATTCCACAGGCGTGCAGTTCTAAGAAAGAAGCTTTGTTCATGGAATCTACGTTTAGGTTTAGGCACAGATAAAGAGTGGGGGAAATTATTGATAGTGTTTACAGCTAGACGAGTGTTTCTTGTGAAAGTTTGGCGAGGGGGGACCATAGATTGAAGCTCAGTTGAACACTTTCCATGAAAATAACGATACATCAGAGACAAACTCGCAACATCTCTTCTGTGAGATAGAGGTTGCAAGGAGGAGAAAAGGACATCTCCTACGAGGCTACGAAGTCTATTTTGAACTCTATCAAGGCAGGACAAGTCCTTTCTAGCAGCTCCTGCCCAGATGTGGCAACAGTATTCCATCCTTGGACGTACCTGGCTCTTATATAGGTAGAGAATAGCATCAGCAGTGAGATATCTACTGGATCGATAGAAAGATCCCACCATTTTTCCAGCGGCCTTGGCAACAGATTTGATATACGTGTTCCATTTAAGATCAGGAGTAATGGTCAAGCCCAGAAGCTTGTCAAAACTTGAGGCCTCCTGAAGACGAGAGCCATTCATTTCAATTGATGACAAATGTGAATTAGAATGTTGATGATGTAAAGAGAGAAGCTTGGTTTTAGATGCATTAAAAGTAACCAGCCACTCCTTTCCCCATTGTACTACGTGCTCAAGATCAGAGGAGAGAGAATTGGAGAGAACTTGGTCGTTTACTGTCTTAGATGTGGTACCATAAATGGTAGTGTCGTCAGCATAAATGTCTACAAATGATGTAAGGATATGATTTGGAAGATCATTAATGTAGATCAGGAAAAGAGTTGGGCCCAGGATGGATCCCTGAGGGACACCGGCATTAATACTGTGAGCTTCTGATTTTTGCCCCTCAACTACTACTCTTATGAACCTATCAGAAAGAAATGATTTAATAATTGAGAAGACTTTTCCAGCTATACCATAGCTAGCGATCTTATGAAGTAAACCTTTATGCCATACCCTATCAAAGGCTTTAGATATGTCAAGAGCAATTGCCCTAGAAAGATTGCCACCGTCGAGAGATTTGCTAATCCTATGCGATATAACTGTAAGGACATCTGCTGTAGATCTAGCAGAACGGAAACCATATTGAGTGTCACTAAGAATGTTATTTTTGTTGAGATGTTTGATTACTTCTGTATTTAACACAGATTCTAGCAACTTACTCATGACGCAGAGGAGACTTATTGGCCTGTACTGAGAGGGGGATGAGCGATCACCTGAATTCTTAAATACAGGGCATACTGATGAGATTTTCCAGGGAGATGGGAAACTATTCTCCTTAAGACAACGTTTAAACAGTTTTGTAAGTATGGGCGCTAATTCAAGTTGAAGTTTTTTGAGTACTATAATTGGAATACCATCAGGGCCAGTTGCTTTACTCGAATCAAGGTTTTTGATTAGCTTCGCAACATCACGTACAGATATACGTATATCACATAGCGTGTTTTCTGATACAGGAGGAAATATTGGAGGTTGGCGGTCTTGGTCGCAAAGGGTAGAATTAGCTGCAAAGTTCTTGACAAAGAGTTTGGCTTTGTCTGATGCTGACGAGATTACCTCAGGTCCATTGATAATAGTTGGGATGGAGCACACGCTTCTATTCAGGATTCTGTTTGCTATTTGCCAAAACTGGTGGGAACCAAGCCTCTGCTCAGCTACTTTGGACTTAACAGATTGAGCATACAACACTCTTGCGTTCCTTATTACTTTCTTACAATGGTTGCTGGCAGTCCTGAAAACGGCTTTAGTTTCCATACATCTATTACGTTTGAAGCAGTGGAAAAAGTGATTTCTGTGCGCAATGGCAGCAGCACATTCTGGAGAGAACCATGGCTGGCTGTTAGGTTTTTGCTGAAACTTTTTAGAGGGTATGAAATGGTCAATACCTACAATTAACCATTCAGTTAGGTCTAATACTATAGAGGACACATCCTTTTTAAACATGGAATGCAGAGGTAGATCAGATATAAATGTACGGAAGCTATCCCAGTCAGCCTTAGTGTATCGATATACTGTACGATGAAGAGGTACGTCTGGGGACTTATTACATTTCATTTTTATCTTAATTGATACAACAGAGTGGTCGGAAGATCCAAGAGGCGACAGAACAGAAACTGAACATAGTTCAGGGCAAGTTGTGAGAAAAAGGTCTAGTAGGCTCGCATACTGGCCGTCATTATCGGGCACACGGGTAGGTTCCTGAACAATCTGAGTGAGGTCATAGGCAATGGAGAAATCATGACAGAACCTCCCCTCATCATCATTTTGTTTTCGAGTTTCCGATTCGATTTTTAAGTTTGATGGGCGCGGACGTTTTTTTTTTTAAATTTGGCCAAGGTATTCCGAAATCGACGTTTACCATAAAACTACTTGACCAATTTACGTGATTTTTGGAATAATATAGACATTTTTGTATTTTCTTTACTTTCAATTGCCAAAATAAGTGCCAAACTGAGGGTAAATATGAAGAATTACTCCATCCTCGAAAATTCCTTGAAAATTACCACTCTTAGCGGTTTTCGGGGTCGCAGAAATCGAAAATAACGTTTAAAATTACAGCAAACGTATAGTTTCCAAGATATGAAGAAATGTTAATTTTAAAAAAGTGGGGGATCACTTTTCTATATTAATTTAACGTAAAATGAGCACACCCACTTTAAAATTACCACTAACACTTAAAATTGCAAGAAACAAGTAGTTTCCAAGATATGAAGAAAGGCACTCACTTTATGGTCGCATTTTTTTTTTTTTTTTTTTTTGAGAGAGGAGGACTGCCGGTTGTTTTTCGTTTGTTTTTTTTTGGGGGGAGGGAGGGGGATATTCAATTATAGAACTTGTAGTTTTTTAATAGGTGCTTATGCAGTTTAATTAACCTTTTTAACGTAAGTAACGCGCCGCGTAGGGGTGTCAGAAATTTCGTGAAAAATATTGAATAATTCCACCCCGTCTTTCCAAGCTTATAACTCCTCGAAAAATGTAATTCAAGCCCTAATTTTTTTTTTCAATTAAAGGAGCAAGGACCAAGGTTTCATTAAAAAAAAAAAACCAAAACAAAAACAAACAACGTGGTTTAAAAAAAAAAAGGTTTTAAACTTCAGACTTTACAGGTAAATTTCTAAAAAACACTACTTTTTTGTTTTAAATTTGAATATATTATTTATTGATCATTTGTCTTCAATTTGTGATATATAACACTTTGGCGAGTAAATTAATTATTTACTTTTTAATAGACATTTCAAAATGGGAGGCGTGAAATCATTCGACCCCTGTCTTTCCAAGCTTATAACTACTCGAAAAATGTAATTCAAGCCCTAATTTTTTTTCAATTAAAGGAGCAAGGACCAAGGTTTCATTTAAAAAAAAAATAACAAGAAAAAACAAACAACGTGGTTTTTAAAAAAAAAAGGTTTTAAACTTCGGACTTTACAGGTAAATTTCTAAAAAACACTACTTTTTTTGTTTTAAATTTGAATATATTATTTATTGATCTTTTATCTTCAATTTGTGATATATAAAACTTTGGTGAGTAAATTAATTATTTACTTTTTAATAGAAATTTCAAAATGGGGGGGGGCGTGAATTTAAAAACAAACGTTTCTCTAAAATATTATCGGTTTATTGGAAAGAGCATAAAATTTCACACTGACACTGAAAATATCGTAAAAATTGAATCAACAGAAAAATTTTGATAGATTTTTAAAGTTTAAAAATTGAAAAATACTGAGCTCGTAAAATTCAATTAATTTCATTACTGTTTAAAAAAAAAAAAATTAAAAAAAATATTTCTATTACTTTTAAAACAACTTTAATAGTTTATTTTGGAAGTATAATTCATAAAGAAAATAAACAACTCACTTTTAACAGAGAAATTACGAGTTTTTTTTATATTTTATTCGCAGTTTGCGCCGACATTAACCGAGCAGAAGAACTGTTTAATATTTTACAAAAATTCTGTTTACATTTGGTGGGAGGCGGTGGAGGGGCAGGGGGTGTTGTGGCGCCCCTCCACCGTTCTTCTACTCAAAACAGTTAATTAAACTGCATAAGCACCTGTTCTAATTGAATATCCCCCTCCAAAAAAAGAACGGAAAACAAACCGGCAGCCCCACCCCCTCAAAAAAAGTGACCATAAAGTGAGTGCATTTCTTCATATCTTGGAAACTACTTTAGTTAGTGGTAATTTTTAACGATTTTCCGAGGGTAGAAAGAAAAAAAAAATCATGGCCACAAAGTGGGTGCTCATTTTACGTTAAATTATTATAGAAAAGTGATCCCCCACTTTTTAAAACCATACATTTCTTCATATCTTGGAAACTACTAATTTGCCGTAATTTTAAACGTTATTTTGGTTTTCAGCGACCCCGAAAACCTGAAAGAGAGGTAATTTTAAAGAAATTTTCGAGGGTGGAGTAATTCTTCATATTTACCAAACCGAGTAAACACAGAATTATTTTACATTTTGGCACATGCAATTAAAAGGGAGTATTTTTTGGTGCTTGTTAAGATAGAGTGGACCGATCGACTTTCTAAATATGTGATTTTAAGCAAAAACAACTTACTTAATTATTATGTCGAAAATAGTAATTTATCCAAAAATTAGGAAAATTAATCGAGTAGAACAACTGTGTTTTTAGTAAAAATAAATAAATAAAAAGTCTGTCGCTATCCGTTAAAACAGTTGAGAAAAGGAGGTTAACTTAATGTCCCATGTATTCGCAATTTTCAACCCGACCCGCGTTTACATCTAGGGGAAATGTAATTTACACTAATTTTGCGTAAAAATTACAGTAAATGTTACTTTTAACTGTAACAGCACAAAACGCCGACCATTCTAGTTTGTGATTTAGTTTTTTTTTGTTTTTTTTTTATGCCGCTGAAAACGAATCTGGCATTTCAACTCTTCGCAAATTTACCGTTCTGTTGTTTTTAAGACCTGTTTCTAGGGAATATTTTTTTACGGATAACCGTTACTTTGTAGCTGTTGCGCATGATGAGCTCCCTCCCCAAAAAAAGAAAACAAAAACCGGAGACGGAAAACTGCCATGTCTTCAATATCTCGCCCAGTCGCCCGTCGCCCACCACCACACCGCGTGGCGTGAGTGCATGCATGATGAATATAAAAAAAACGTAAAAGTGCAGACTGCAGCACTAGCAGTGCAGCACTGCAGCAAAACTGCAGCATCTTTTCACCCTAAAACAAAACAAACTGGGGATCACTTTTCTATATTAATTTAACGTAAAATGAGCACTCATTTTATGGCCGGGTGTGGTGGGGGTTTACGTATGGGTAATTGTGACTTCGTAGACCAACACAAAACCTACGTTAAAAACTTTTTTCGGTGGGTTTTCGAGTGTGCTGAAAACACATATCAGATTTAAATTTTCCGCAAATAAGTCATTTTCCGTATATTAAGCAATGTAATTCTTTATGTTATAAGTGGTAGCCATTGTTGTACGCGCATGCGCACGCATATTTTTGCCGGCAAAATGTGCAAGCGCTTGTGGCCTTGCCGGTACACACAATTTTGTACTCAATGAATTTTCGTAATATTTGAATATATCACTATTTTCGACATGCTGTTTTTGCTTAAAACGAAAACCACATATTAAAGGAAAAAAAACGATCTGTGGATTGTGGACTCTATCTTAACAAGTCGAGAATTTTTATTTTTTAAAAAATATATTTAATTATTAATTTTAAAATGTACCTGTTTTTTAAATTATCCTCGTAATAGCCGTCTTTCCGTGGCGATTGCATTTTATTGTGCGACGTCAGCAGGTTACGTGACTTTAGTGGAACAGCCTTCTATTTACGTAGGCCACGATTGAATAAGTTAATATGCGTGTTAACTCAGCAGGAGTATTCACGCAAAGCCAATAGTACAATTGAGTCCAATTAAAAAAAAAAAAAACTTGTCACACTTGCACAATTACGTCTTGGCGAAACGATACTGACTGACCAATAAACAAGTTCACGAGTGACACAAGGTTAAGTTTAAGGCGTGAAGTTTATCCCCACCCCCTAAAGGGGCCACTCTCTTTGGGAAATAAATTCTAGTTACAAAAGAAAGAATATATTTACCTGCTTTGTTTATGAGCATCATTAGCAAATAATAAAGGGGGAGATAACTCATAGTTCTGCATGAACTAAGGGAGCAGTTATTATTTGACATGCCATCTAATTGTTAATATAGGTAGGTAAAGTTTCCTCGTGTCTGTTACTGGAATCGGTGACAACTTAAAACAGTCCCTTAGATTTCTTTGGCGCTTCTACACTATCGGGACGAAATTTCGGAAATCGTAAAACTGAATTTCACATGAAAACAATGGTATCTACGTATTCCTCGTATTTTAAGATGATTATATCCAAAATTTACGAAAATCGACAAGGTCGAAAATTATTTATTAAAAAAAAAAAATAAAAAATAGAATTTGATGAAAACGATCGTAAAACACAGGAGAGTTCAAAAAGGATGTAATTTTCCGTTTCGATTTAAACAAGATGGCCGAAACTTTTCACCTGCTAACACGATTAAAGTTTTTTTTTTTTTTTTTTTTTTTTTTTTTTTTGCTTTTTTAATAATTCAGTAATCTTCAAGTAATTTCGACTGCATAATTTGGAAACTACTATGGTAATTTATTAGGGTTAAAAACAACAACAACAACAACAACAACAAAAAAAAACATCAGTTGAAACCATTGTTTTTTGTTTTTTTTTATCTGAAAACTCCATTTATCGACTACAAAATTTCGTCCCAATAGTGTAGAAGTGAAGTTTCTTTTTTTTTTTTTTGTCAGTATTTGTACTTTAAAGCGATTTATTGGAATGAAATAGGATAAAAAAAAAAGCACAATATTGAAAAAGTGTAAAGATAAAAATAACAAAGTTAGTCTATATTTACACTTTTAATAACAAAATTATAAAAATAAGAGTTATTTTTAGAAATAAAACTCTTTATTTGAAATTTTATAATAAATATAATAAATTCATGAAATGATAGTAATAAAAAGAACAAAATTAGTCATTATTTGCACATTTTATTATTTATTTATTATTTGCACATTTTATTATTTATTTATTATTTGCACATTTTATTATTTATTATTTGCACATTTTATTATTCATTATTTGCACATTTTATTATTTATTTATTATTTGAACATTTTATTATTTATTCATTATTTGCAAATTTTATTATTTATTTATTATTTGCACATATTATTATTTATTTATTATTTGCAAATTTTATATTTATTTATTATTTGCACATTTTATTATTCATTATTTGCACATTTTATTATTTATTTATTATTTGAACATTTTATTATTCATTATTTGCACATTTTATTATTTATTTATTATTTGCACATTTTATTATTTATTCATTATTTGCACATTTTATTATTTATTCATAATTTGCACATTTTATTATTCATTTATTATCTGCACATTTTATTATTTATTTTATTATGTGCAAATAATAAATAATAAAACGTGCAAATAATAAATAAATAATAAAATGTGCAAATAATAAATAATAAAACGTGCAAATAATAAATACATAATAAAATGTGCAAATAATGACTAAATAATTAAATGTGCAGATAAAAAATAAATAATAAATGTGCAAATAATGAATAAATAATTAAATGTGCAAATAATAAGTAGATAATAAAATGTTCAAATAATGACTAAATAATTAAATGTGCAAATAAAAAATACATAATAAAATGTGAAAATAATAAATAAATAATAAAATGTGCAAATAATAAATGAATAATAAAATGTAAAAATAATAAATAAATAATAAAATGTAAAAATAATAAATAAATAATAAAATGTGCAAATAATGAATAAATGATAAAATGTGCAAATAATAAATAATAAAATGTGCGAATAATGAATAAATAATAAAATGTGCGAATAATGAATAAATAATAAAATGTGCAAATAATAAATAATAAAATGTGCAAATAATGAATAAATAATAAAATGTGCAAATAATAAATAAATAATAAAATCGGCAAATAAATAAATAATAAAATCGGCAAATAATGAATAAGTAATAAAATGTGCAAATAATAAATAATAAAATGTGCAAATAATAAATAATAAAATGTGCAAATAATAAATATATAATAACGTGTGCAAATAATAAATAAATAAAATGTGCAAATAATGAATAAATAATAAAATGTGCAAATAATAAATAATAAAATGTGCAAATAATAAATAATAAAATGTGCAAATAATGAATAAATAATAAAATGTGCAAATAATAAATAAATAAAATGTGCAAATAATGAATAAATAATAAAATGTGCAAATAATAAATAAATAATAAAATCGGCAAATAAATAAATAATAAAATCGGCAAATAATGAATAAGTAATAAAATGTGCAAATAATAAATAATAAAATGTGCAAATAATAAATAATAAAATCTGCAAATAATAAATAATAAAATGTGCAAATAATAAATAAATAAAATGTGCAAATAATAAATAATAAAATGTGCAAATAATGAATAAATAATAAAATGTGCAAATAATAAATAAATAAATGTGCAAATAATAAATAATAAAATGTGCAAATAATAAATACATAATAACATGTGCAAATAATAAATAAATAATAAAATGTGCAAATAATAAATAATAAAATGTGCAAATAATAAATAATAAAATGTGCAAATAATAAATAAATAATAAAATGTGCAAATAATAAATAATAAAATGTGCAAATAATGAATAAATAATAAAATGTGCAAATAATAAATAAATAAAATGTGCAAATAATAAATAATAAAATGTGCTAATAATAAATAAATAATAAAATCGGCAAATAATAAATAATAAAATGTGCAAATAATAAATAATAAAATGTGCAACTAATAAATAAATAATAAAATGTGCAAATAATGAATAAATAAAATGTGCAAATAATGAATGAATAATAAAATGTGCCAATAATGAATAAATAATAAAATGTGCAAATAATATATAATAAAATGTGCAAATAATGAATAAATAATAAAATGTGCAAATAATGAATAAATAATAAAATGTGCAAATAATAAATAATAAAATGTGCAAATAATAAATAAATAATAAAATGTGCAAATAATAAATAAATAATAAAATGTGCAAATAATAAATAAATAATAAAATGTGCAAATAATAAATAAATTATAAAATGTGTAAATAATGACTCTAATAATAAAATGTGCAAATAATAAATAATAAAACGTGCAATGACACGTTTTAATATATCATCTCCTCCAATATAAACCAATATACAACATGTAGACAGTGAACAGGTTGGAACATTCTAGATATAAAAGTGCTGACATGTCAAAAGTTCAAACCAGTCTAGACAGCGTTTCCACAAGTCACCATCGTCACCGTCCGCCGTAATTATCACTCACGGCTGACTTTGTCGGAAAGACATTAAAACCACATTGTCGAGAATATCAAGTTCAGACTACAACGGATACATTACTCACTCCCTTACGGATTAAACTCATGCAAACAACAAAGAATGAATGTTTTTTCCTTGCAAAACTCTTACATTCCTGGTATACCTTCATTTGCGGTGTTTCTTCATGAAATATGTTGGCAATAACAATTTCCTCATTTGTAGAGTATTTCTTTAGTCATGAAAAACTTCTAGCAAATCCCTTTACAATTACACAAATTTTCCTTTTTCACTTGGATTATAATTCTGGACTTTTATCTTATAAAAGTGCACAGTTCTCAGCTTTATTCATGGACTTTAAGCGTTTTAATTTCATGCTCATGGGCGAGATCTCGAACAATCAAGAATGGCTATAACTTGCACATTGCTCATACACAAAAATAAACTACTTTTGGTCAAATAAAAGTTATCATTTTAAGTTTTAGAATTTGTTCCCGAGTTGTTGCTATTTACTGATTTTTTGTTGTTGTTGTTGTTTTTCGTGACTTGCACATATCTCTCACAAAAAAAAAAAAAAAAAATGAATCTTTTCTGATTAAATAAAAATTATTATTTTAAATATTTGTATTTGTTCCCAAGTCGTTGCTATTTGCTGATATATTTTTTTCTTGTCAGGGAAAGGAGTTTCGACCTATGTTTCCGTCACCAGCATGAATTCGGAGAGAGGACAATTTTCAACCTATACACTCAACGAATTTTGGATCTACAGACTTGAAATTTGGTATATAGGGTATTCAGACATGTGGAAAACTTTCTAATCAATTTTTATCTGGAAGACAAAAGGGCTGCTAAGGAGTCAAAATTGAAAAATTGGTACCTGGTTTGGGGGGGGAGGGGTCATCATAGTTTTATCTGTTTGCTGTTTCACGAATACACGTGCGAATTGTTCACACGACTGACTCGTTATGTTAAGAATAAGTAGTTTTTTTTGTTTTTTTTTTAGGGAAAGAAGTTTCGAGCTATGCTTCCATCACCATCATGAATTTGGAGACTGGTGGATGCCCCTTTCCCCACGTGTTCATCAAGGTTCTGTGCTGAGTCCTATTCTCTTCCTATTTGTTATCAGTGATATGCCGAATATGATTGGTGGAAACGTGATCCTATTTGCAGATGATGTTACATTAGTTGTTCATAGAAGGGAAACTGATAATCTTAAGTCTAGCTGTCAATGTGCCTGGAAATAGTCTATTGAATGGGATTCAGACTGTTATGTCGAGAAATGATGCACAATGGCAATAGGTTCTCTTTCCGACTTGGTTTTTACGTTCGGTGATGACACTCTCTATATCTTACGTGATATCAAGCATCTGGAGAGAATTCAAAGACTGGTTATTCCAGTGGTGCAGGATCCATCAAATCTGCCCTATTGAAAGCTGACTCAAAAAGCTTAATCCTTTCTCCCTTGGGCACCGATGATTATGCAGTGATCTGATGTGCCCTGCACCATTTTAGCTTTCAACATTCCTGGAAATAGTCTGTTAAATAGGATTTAGATTGTAATGTTGATAAATTGCAGTGGGGTCTCCTTCCGACCTGGATCTTTTGGGTGATAACACTGCTTTACTGAAAGAGATGAACGAGACAAAAGATCTTGGCTTTCTTCTCGACTCATCCTTCAAGCCATCTAAACATTGCATTCAGGCTACTAACAAAGCAAGGAGTATCCGGTTTTCTCATACAACGTTTTTCCTTCAAGACCACGATTAGAATATAATGTCCAGACCTCTTTCCCAAATCTAATGTATCATATCCAGCATCTGGAGATAGTTCAAAGACTGGCTACTCAATGGTGCAGGGTCTATTTGATCTGCCCTATGAGAGCCGACGCAAAAAACTTAATTTTTTTCCCTCTTGAGTGCCAACGATTACGCAGTGAACTGACAGAACCTCATCAATTTTTTTATTTTTTTTTTTATTACATTTTCACCCCAAACAAGGCACATTGCCACTTTGGTGTAGGAGGCTACTATCAGGGGCAGCAACTACTGGGGCACTATGTTGGGATTTGGGCAGCAACATGTTGGTTCACGTTACACTTGAACTTCTGCATGTCAGTACAGTTAGAGAAGCAGGGACCTGGAATGGAATTCCAGAGTCTAGCGGTTCTGGGGAAGAAACTACTGGAGTAGAAAGATCTTTTACATCTAGGGATCTTTACTGTGTGGAGGTGGGATTTAGCTGCCTGTCGGGTTTGTCGAGGGTGTCTACATCGTGGGGGCACAAGTGTCTGCAGTTCGTCAGAGCATTCACCATTAAAATACTTGTAGAACAGGCAGAGGGATACAACGTTTGCAATGGGTTTATGGCATACCTCACAACATTGTATTAACTTTTGTGCCACTAAATGAAACTTTCCATCACTAATTTCGATTGAATTGAAGGAAGGCTGCATTCTCAATCAGAATCCCTGGTCCTTCAAATATATACGTCGAGGGGGCACACATGCAACGAGTTCATCAGAGCACATTCCATTAAAATACTTGTAAAACGGGCATAGGGATGCAACAATGTGGCAATGGGACGGGGTTGTAGCTTATGGTGCATCTGCTACTAGTCTCTCACTCCTGGACAGGGTTCAAAAGCGAGTCACCAACCTGATTAGGTCCTGAACTATCATCTGAGCTTCAACATCTGTCCTATCAACGAAATGTTGCATCCCACTGCCTGTTTTACAAGTATTTTAATGGTGGATGCTCTGACGAGCTGCAAGCCCTTGTGCCTCCTCGATGTAAATACCTCCAATAGGGTCTATTGGATCTGCTCTATGATAGCTAACTCAAAAAACTTAATCTTTTTTTCCCTTGAATGTCAATGATTACACAGTGAGCTGATTTTTGCATAGAATCTCCTCAATGGGCATTATGATATACCTCAGAACGTTTTATTTATTTTTACACCAGAAAGCGGACTATGTAGACAATATATGAAACTTTTCAATTAAGCTAAACATTACACTCAGGCTGCAAACAAAGCAAGGAGTATCCTATTTGTAATAGGATGTTCTTTCTGCAAACTTCGTAGCCTCGTAGGAGATGTCCTTTTCTCTTCCTTGCAACCTCTATCTCACAGAAGAGATGTTGCGAGTTTGTCTCTGATGTATCGTTATTTTCATGGAAAGTGTTCGACTGAGCTTCAATCTATGGTCCCCCCTCGCCAAACTTTCACAAGAAACACTCGTCTAGCTGTAAACACTATCAATAATTCCCCCCACTCTTTATCTGTGCCTAAACCTAAACGTAGATTCCATGAACAAAGCTTTTTTATTAGAACTGCACGCCTGTGGAATTGTCTTCCGTTTTCCTGCTTTCCGGCTGACTACAATATGGTTGTCTTCAAGTCTAACGTAAATAAGTTCTTGATGAGCCATTCCATATAAGTTATCAAATTTTACAAATTTTCATTACTAATGATTATTATATTGTCCAATTTCTACTGTACACTCTTAAACCCTTATCCTTGAGTGGCCTCTTGGCCTTGATAATGTGGTGATACCTATGAAAAAAAAGAAAAAGTCCAATGTGAACAAGTTCTAATTGAATCGTCCCCCTAAGTAATCCAAGTTACAAAATTCCCACTGTTTACTATGCTAAAATCACAATGACTAATGTATACCTATTAACCCTTATCCTTGAGTGGCCTCTGGGCCTTGATAAGTGGTGACACCCATGTAAAAAAAAAAAAAAAAAAAAAAACTTACTCCTGAAATATTTCTCCCTCTTTATGTCTCCCTTGTCTGACCACTGTTAGAATATTGTACCCAGGCTTCTTCTCCATATCTAATATGAGATATCCAGTATCTGGGAGAAGTTCAAGGACTGGATACTCGAATGGTACAAGGTCTATCGGATCTGCCCTATGAAAGCCGACTCAAAAAGCTTAACCTCTTCTTAACTTGAACAGTGACGATCATGCAGTGATCTGACCGTTGACCAACAGTTGCCTCGATGGGTATTATGATAGATCTTAGAACCTTTTATTCACTCCTACACCAGAAAGAGGACTACGCGGACACTACATGAAACTTTTTACTGCCGATTTTGATAGACCAGAAGAAAGACTGCGTTCTCAATTAGAATCCCTGGACTTTGGATGGAATAGACATCAAAGTAAAGTAATAATTGCAACAATTTAATTGCGGCAGACCTATCACAAGATAAAATAAAACAATGAACATTTTCTACTCATAAAGTCTTTTTGCAGTTAAATAATAAAAACAAAGCCGATGATATGCCAGAAGATTTTTATTTATATAAATAAGTCATATCAGTATTCTTCCATAATCCAATGTTTTTTTCATTTGAAACCTTTAAAAACTCAACACATAAATATTAGCTAAAAAATACCCACAAAGAATCTGTTATTTTAATATTGTAAACGAGATCGATGGTGTAAAGATTCACCATGCTAACCAATGGTGGCACACTATGGAGCTCTTTAAATGCAATTACCGATTCTAGTCTAAATTCCTGATTCCGATACAATTACCGATTCTGATTCTTTTTAAATTTCTAAATATTTATATATTTGTTTGTTTTTTTGTTTTTTGAATTACTGTAAAGCCTCCATATTATGTCAACATATATTTTCGCAAATATAAAAAATGGTACTTGTACAGTTTAATCAAGGCATTAAAAAATGAAAATATTGAAAAAAGTTTAAATTGTATGTATCCGTTATGGAATGAAATTGTCTGAAAAAAATTCCACTTAATTTCATCAAGTAGTTTTTTTTTTACAGCAAAAAAAAAGAAACAATTTGTTATGATATCGAGCAAAAGGTTTGATTTTTAGAAAAAAAAAAGGTAGTATTAAAGATGGGGAGGGAGTGTCAGTACTTTAAATTGAGTTATCTCCCTGTGGTGTGCTAAAAAAATTCCAAGATGTCTGCCTTCAATGCGTTGTCATAAAAACGTGCTTTTCCACTGTAAAAAAACAAAACTACTCGATCAAATTGAATGATATTTTTTGGAGGGGGGATCTTCAGTCCAAAACAGATACGTACAATATAACCAAAATTACTCAGACAAATTTTGGTCTAAACATTTTAAATCTTACATAAAGTTTATTCATACGTTGGGCAAGTTATGAACAGTACATAGGGCCCGAGCAAAGCCGGTCTGAACTGCTAGTTAAATAAATCATATCAGTATTCTTCCATAATCCAATGTTTTTTTCAGTTGAAACCTTTAAAAACTCAACACATAAATATTAGCTAAAAAATACCCACAAAGAATCTGTTATTTTAATATTGTAAACGAGATCGATGGTGTAAAAATTCACCATGCTAAATAATGGTGGCACACTATGGAGCTCTTTAAATGCAATTACCGATTCTAGTCTAAATTCCTGATTCCGATACAATTACCGATTCTGATTCTAATTTTTTTTTAAATTTCTAAATATTTACATATTTGTTTTTGTTTTTTTTTTTTTGTTTTTTTTTTTTACTATAAAGCCTCCATATTATGTCTGCATATATTTTCGCAAGTATAAAAAATCAATTTAAGATGAATTAAGACAGATGTTGGACTAACACATCCTCTTCTTTATGAATTCTACCACCTTTTCACTACATAGCATTGAAGCACGAGATTGTTTTATTTTTTGCTAAATGAACTGAATTGAATAAAACCTATGAATATTTAAAAACAGTTGGATTTAAGCAGTCTGAAGCATTCAATACATTTCTTTGGAATTTTTTCCAAGTTAAAAACAGAATTTTATTGCATATTATTCTTCTAAAGCATCCTCCTGTCTAGATTGCATTTTTGAAATTCCCCAGCTGTGATGACAATCAGGCTTTAGTAAGATGTATTCCAATTTCTGCTGTAGCTGTTCAACATAAAAACCATAAAAATTGGTCAGTCATCACATACGATGTATAGCAATAACATACTGAATTTTCAAGAGTCTATGACAATTTTAAATGCCTGTACAAGAATAATCTGGAAACTTATTGGAGGCACCTTGTATCTTGTCGAAAGCATGCATATGAATTGATTAAAACTAAACTAAGATGAATGTACAAAATGTATAAAGATTTTTTTTCAATTTTGACCCCTTTTTGACCCCTTAAAAACTATTTTAACCGACTAAAGACCAATAAGAGAACGGTCCGTAAAAAACAATCATTTGAGGTCCATAACACTGCTCTGCTACTTTTAGTTTCGGAAGAGATAAAGTTTGAAATATTAAGACAGACAGACAGACATTATGAGTTTTATAAATTAGATTAGTCTGTCTAAGCCAGGGCCACTTTTTTGCATGTACCTTGTTTACATCTAATCGCCTTAGCAGGAAATGCTGACAGGGCGGCTGAGACATTGTTTGTAAGGCCAAAATGCTCTTTCTCTTAGGCACCAACTTTTTCCCCCCAACCGTGAGTCACATCTTCCCACGGTAGGAGAGAAGTAAATAGTAACAACCATTTGTATCTTTTTCCTCTGGCAGAGATAATAAGCTCGATAACCAATCAGCTATATTAGACATTTTTAGACCTTCAGCATCAAAAGAATTTACATGACTAAAATAGGGAGTAATTTCCAGAAAAAACTCCAAAAAACAAAACAAAAAAACTAGAGACAATCTTTCAGCTATATCATAATCATATACATATATAATGATAATCTAATATATAAACGGCTATATGTCTGTCTGTCTGTCTGTCTGTCTCCATATTTTCAAACTCTATCTCCTCCGAAACTAGAAGTCGCAGAGCGGCACTAGGGACAGCTTAAAATGATTGGATTTTTTACAGACCGTTCTTTCATGGGTCTTTAGCCAGGTAAAATAGTTTTTAAAAATGGGTCAAAATTGAAAAAAAAAAAAAAAAAAATTATATATTTTGTGCATTCATCTTAGTTTGTTTTTGATTTTTAATCAGGTCATATGCAGATCACTTTGGTACAGTAGTAACATCACTAGCTTTGAATGATACAGTTTCAGTTTCGATTCTAGCTGATGGCACCCAAATCCTTTTTCTTTTTACTTTTGAAATCCACGACTCTATAATAATATATACAAAATCAATTTGTCCAAAATTAAAATATCATATTTAAGTGTATTTTATGACCAGACAAAATCGTGCTCCCCCCTCCCACTAGTATATATATATATATATATATATATATATATATATATAGTAATTTATAAAATATATATGGCGATTAAGCTACACTGAATATTCTGCGTTTCATCCACTATAGGATTCGTCAGGCTTATGCGCATAAGCCTGACGAATCCTATAGTGGATGAAACGCAGAATATTCAGTGTAGCTTAATCGCCATATATATTTTATAAATTACTAACTAGCTCTACCTACGTATTGAGCACTTTTGAAGTAAATACTTAAAGTTTACGCATAAATCTATACTTTCGTATATTAAATTTATGTGAGTAAATGAAGTAGTTATATATATATATATATATATATATATATATATATGAGCAAACAGTTAATAAAATATGTTAAAAAACACTTTGAAATGAGTTAAAAACATATTTAATCTGAAAAGGAAACACTAGATAAATGGATAGTCCTTAATCCGCGGAGTTTCGAAGAAATACTTTCCTTCTCATCAGAGGGTAGGAATTAGCAAAATATATATATATAGATTCAGCCACTCTGATGAGTCGTAGATGACGAAACACGTGTCAGTGGATAATTATATTTTAAAAATAATATATATGCCGCTCCCCTTTTAAAGGGGTACCAAATTGGTCAAAGGGAAAATTATTCCCAACTCGCATTTAGGTAAAAATGCAATTTCGTATGAATAATTGAAAAACATCTATATATCACTCTCATATTTTATTGTCATCAAAATCAGTGAAATCACATATTTTACAATCAAATCTATTGATTACCTGCACAAGTTATTGGCCCATAACAGTGCACGAGGGGGAAGCTTCACATGCCTCCCCTCAATGACAGTCCACAATACATTGTAGTCTACATTGCACTGTAGAGAACTTAATTTTGATTTTATAAAATTATTAATCATATACAACGGCTTGCATTTAAGTTTAAAATGCAAAAGTCAAATATCATGCTTCAATTGTGCTCTCAACAGAAACATCCCTGTCATCAAAGAACCTACTGTTGATTTTATATGCATGGCTTTACTGCTTTTGTGGTGATAATGGATTGAATTTAAATTTTAAATAAAAAAGTCAAGTATCATATTGCAATTGTGTGTTCACCAGATACGTTCGTTTTGAATACGGCCCTATCATTCTGTTGATTTTATATGTCAGGCCTCTCTGTTTGTGTGGTTAGAAAATTTTCTCAAATGCACTTGTAATGTTAGGCTGTGTAAGGTGTTAACTTTGGCCAAAATCGCCCGTTCCTGCTTTCATCGAACTATTTCGATTATCGATACTTATCAAAGACATTCCGATACAAAACTTTTCAAAGAACACTGGCAGGAACATAAAGTACCTTCATGTCAAATTTTGTAAAAAGTAGGTCCAGCCGTTTTTGAGCCCATAGGGAACAAACTCTCTCTCTCTCGCGTGCACACACAAGCACATACACGCACACACACACACACAAGCATATACACACACAAACACACACAAGCACACAAACATGCAAGCAAACACACACAAGCATACACACATGCAAGCACACACACACACACACACACACAGTTTTTTTTATATAACAGTAGAAATTCTGCTTGTTCCTTCTGTACTTAGTCCATACGTTACGCTTTAAAAAAGGCCGAATATAACTTTTGAAGGCCAAACTGCTTAAAAAAAAAAAAGGCCAAATTCACAAAATTTGGCTTAAAAATGGCCGATCTGGCCACCCTGGACAAGAATATAAGAGTGGCCACCTCTGATGTAGCCTTGTTTTCGAATATCATTATAATAATACATGATCATCGTTGAAAGGAACTCGTGGTAATTTCAATATGCAGCAGTTCTTCACCAACGAAAGAAACTAGCAGAATGTTAAGTACAAAAAAGGCAACATTCGAAAGAACTATAAGACTAAAAAAAAGAAAAAACATTCTCCGCCAAGAGATACTGGACTGAAGGAGAAAATTAAAGATTGCCTCTTACAATGTAATTTTATTATTTGTATTGAACTATGTAGCACAATATTAATTTCTGAGTAATTATTAATACTTATTAATTTATCTCATTGGGGTCAGTTCTTTATTTAAAATACAATCGACATTATTTTCATAGAAATGTCAAGAAACTCATTTACAGCATGTTATTGGTTTTTTATCCAAAAAACTAATTTCTTGCGCCATCCAGAAACATATCAGCTTCATCAAAACATTTGTTGATTAAATATATTTCTCATTCTGTGGAATTTCCACAGGTCCTGCTAGTATTAATAAAACCGTGAGACCACATATCTGCTTCGCGCTATCACATAATTAATTAGTTATGAAAATTTCAAATGAAATGCAATAGGCATTTTGGCATAAAAGGAATTTTGGCAGACCTGAACGAGAATCACCCTTCCTAAGAATGGCTTTCAAAATAAACACCCCCAATCCCTCATGTTAAGAAGGGCTTTCGGAATAACGCCCCTTCCCAACCTCCCCATGTTAAGAACGGCTTTTCTGAATACCCCCCCCCAACCTCCCCATGTTAAGAATGGCTTTCGGAATAAACACCCCCAAACCTCCCCTTGTTAAGAACGGCTTTCAATTTTTTGCAATTTTTTTCAGTAGATTATTATTATTAATTGGACACTAATATATAGGGGGGGGGGTGATTCTTATTCAGGTGCGCCCGAATTTTTTTTTTTAAATCCTATTAAAAGAGAATTTAATAATGAAGTTAAATCTACCAGAATACATTTTGATTTTGACTATTGTTCTTGTGTTTACTCTCAAGTAGAGTGATAGTACCTGTCATGGTGGTTAAGTGGTTAACGACATGGACTGACGACCTGGGTGTTCAAAATTTGAATACAGTTTGTTCTACAAAAATAACTTTATCTTAGGATGTTGGCAACCTTCATGTGGTGCCTCCCATAAGTACTTGATGTCTTTCTAGAAAGAATTCTAACTAGAAAAATATCGGGGAAACCAATGACAAAAATAGAATCTTCAGATATAATGATGATCTGCGAGGCAAATAGAATCTGTCATTTACAAAACTAATGGCTAAATTGAAGCGATTAGCTCCCCAAATGGCTGTCTAATTTTTCGACTAGTTATGTTTGATTTTCCAGAGGGTTACAGATTAAATTAATCCACCGTATTAATTGTTGGATTTGTTTCATTTTTTTGTTTGTTTTCTTTTTTAATCTTATAAATGTTTATTTTCTGATTTTTGCAGACTCCCCCCCCTTTTTTTTTATTTAATCATGCTACTCTCTTCCAGAAGAAATAAATACGATCTAGATTTTTTAGCACATTGATTTAGAATGAGTGTTCTTCATCTTTTCTGCTCTAGACCACTGAAAGAGGAATCCTTCTAGACTGAGGCAATTTTTTAGTTTTATTCCAATCAAGAATCCCCCATCCCCTTCAAGAGAGTGCTGGATTTTCCTTAAATTAAAAACTCATTCAAAGGCAAGCATATAGCGACTCATTCTGGTTAGGAACAAAGTGTAGTACCTGTTTTGATACTCCCCGTTAGTCAGTGAGGGAGGAATCTTTCTAGATTGAGTGTTCCTTTTTTTTTTTTTTTGACGAGCAGAATTTCCTTATATTAGAAAATAGCTCAGTTCTCTCCCACTGCAAGAACTTAGACACAAAGGTTATAAAATGGGATTGAGAAGTCAGCCTCCACCCCTCTAGGACGAGCACTCTGACCTTCAAAAATGCCTGAGCATCTCCGTCGGCATTTCCCGGATGAGGGTGCCTCAGGCAATTAGCAATAAACTAACCTCTTCTCAAAGAGAGAAGGCAAAAGCCTGGGAGGATGGATCTCCTAGAACTGCACAAAACTAAATTCCTGCTGCAAAATCAACAGGGATCGGATCATTCAAGGAATGGTCTAATCTTTATTGGTTTGGGGGGCTTAGGATAAGGATCCCTAGCCGAGTATTTCCATATATTAAAACCCGACTTTTTATATAACTCCTGGGAAGGCAAAGACAAACTTTGTGTCAGTTCCTGACGGTCTAAAACAAATGGGGGACAAGTTCATGATGAACACCGGTTGCTGGAAATTTCTTTGTTCTGAAAAATTTTTCTGTTGTCGTTTCCAGAAAAATATATTTATTCGTTTCATTTACAGATTTTTTTTTAAAATTCGATTTAAAAAAAATTTTTTTAAGGTAAGTGAAAATTGTATTTATTTAAAATAAACGACATATTTTGCACATAGAATCTTCAAGAATAAAATAAATAACAATATTGACCAGATGTATTTATAAATAAAATATCAATATCTCCTTAAAAAATGTTGCTGTTCTTTCATATAATAGGGGCGCAGTTTGTAATCCGTTCGGTTTAGGAGCGCAACCGGACGTTTTGTTTTTAAACTTCAATTCTGACAAAATAAATACTTTTTAATCGACAGTTTAAAGGCTTCTAAATCATTTTCCAATTACAAACTGTCATAAAGTAAACAAGACGATCATTTTAAAGCACCTTAAAAAATATGGTCGATAAATACTTACTCTGTTGTCAAGTTCGAAAGTGGTTTCCAAGCCTTTGAATATGTGGATGCTTGGTCAGATTACTTACGTACTCGTTACAGAACGAAGATGTCATATTCCAAAAATCACGTAAATTAAATTTTTTTTTTTAAACTAAGAAAATCAGAATTTACGATTTTTACCGATTTTACAACTAAACTCTATTGAACATGAACATAAGGCTGATTTTTTTATCTCGATACTTCGAATTGAGTTGCCTCCTCCCTCTTTTTATTTCATCGAATTTAATCATGACTGACAAAAACACTACGACTCGCTTAGTTGTAAAATTTGATTTTCTTAAAAAAAAACAAAAACAAAAAAAAAACTACTTGATCAAATGACGTGATTTTTGGAATATGACATCTTCGTTCTATAACGAGTCGCCATAAGCGCCAATTTGAATAAGTACCTTTTTTTTTTTTTTTTTTTTTTTTTTTTTTTTTTTTTTTAATCTTGTAGTGTAATGCGTACTTTTTAGAAATCGGAAGAAATCTCTGTTTCGGAATTTCCGAATCCAGCAAGACGCAGTCTCAGTACGCACCTTCAACTTCAGAATACCGGTTAAAATTATGGGGGGGGGGGGGGGGAGGGGGGGATTCTCGTCCAGGTCCGCCGTACCGAGATTCTATTATCTGGATTATTCAGGCTACTGCCGTTATCTTGGATGTTTATTATATTCACAACGTTTCGGCATATTGTACCTTCCGACCTTCTTCAGGCGCGTCTTGCCAGATTCGGAAATTTCGAAACAGATTTCTTTCGATGTTAAAAAAGTAAACATTAAATTACAAGATAAAAAAAATGGTGCTTATTCAAACTGGCTCTTATGGCGATAATTAAAAGTAAAGAAAATACAGAAAAGTCTGTTTGATGTACGTACTCGTTACAGAACGAAGATGTCATATTCCAAACATTTGATCAAGTAGTTTGTTTTTTTTTTGTTTTTTTTTTCAAGAAAATCAAATTTTACAACTAAGCGTGTTTTTGTCGGTCATGATTAAATTCGATGAAATAAAAAGAGGGAGACAACTCAATTCGAAGTATCGAGATAAAAAATCAGCCTTATGTTCATGTTTACAGTTTAGTTGTAAAATCGGTAAAACGTATAAAACATATATAACTTATAACATAAAGAACTACATTGTTTAATATCCGGAAAACTACTTATTTGCGGGAAATTTAAATGCGATATTTGCGTTCAGCATACCCGAAAACCGGCAAATGTGTATTTCAGCGGCGTAAATTATTTGACAGACAAAAATTTATAAAAATCATTTAAATAAATAATTTTTATGAATTTTTGCCTGTCAAATAATTCACGCCGTTGTAATACACATTTGCCTGAAAACCTGTTCAAGACGTTATTTTAAAGGAAAATATTAAGGTGAAAACCAAGTAAAACTTTACAAATATGGACAAATATGGCCGCCACGGTACATTACTACTTGAAACATGCGGAAACGTATTTTTTCTGTATTGTGAAAACTAGTTGGCGGCCCCAATTTTAAATGCGATATTCGTTTTCAGCACACCCGAAAATCCCGTGAAAGCAACTTTTTTAAGGTAGGTTTTGTGTTGGTCTACTAGGCCACAATTACCCTTATTATTTCAACACGATCCGTATTCTGCATAAGTACCGAAATCTTTATTCTATCATAATAAAACTGTGAGACCACTTCTCGTGCGTTTGTGTGCTTCTGCATGACTTGCATATTATTTTTTTTGTGTACTAATTAAATCTACCAGAATGCATTTCGACTTCTACTACTTTTACCGTGTTCGCTCCGAAGCGACGCTGTACTATCTGTCATGGTCTTATATACGAGTCAAATAGAATCGATCATTTTAAAAAATAATGGCTAAATTGAAGCGATTGGCTTCCCAAAGGACTGCCAAATTTCTCGACTCTTAAGCAGTTACAGGGCAGGGCAAATTAAGCCACCAGATTAATTTGTAGCCGGATTTTTCCCTTTTTGTTTGTTATTAAATAACAAATATTAATTATTTTTCTGATTTTTACGGATTTTTTTCTTCTGTTTTTTTTTTTCGTTTTTATTTTGCAAATATTACTGAATAAAACAGTGCGTATTAAAAATTATTATTGCCATCCGGACTTATGGTTAGCCATAAGTTTAAGAGTGACTATTATTATTATTATTATTATTATTTACTCGCTAGGAGTAGTCACACAAGCCATCTTCAAAGATTGCTCTTTGAGAACAACTTGTGGTGTTCCCTGGAGTCTGAGTGACAACAAGTCTCCCCATATTTCCAGTACTCTCCACCTCGTTTGATAACTTTTGCAAAAGAATTTGCGTTCTCGCAACAGCTGCTTACCATTGATTTCTTGTTGGCAACGACCATTGGACTTTGCTGGAATTTGGGTGGCAATAGGCCTCCCCAAGGTTCCAGTCCTCTTTGCACTCATCCAGCGGAGGTCTGGCTAGTGCTTTCTCTCTTCGGTCTTTCCATCCTCCTTGACCCTCATTATTTGGTGCGGTGTCCGTTTATGGTGACATTCACAGAGAAAAAAAAAGGGGGGGCGGTATCTTTCAATTATACATTTTCAGTTTTCATGATTCCATGTAATGTTCCTTTTTGTTTTGCATCTGTAACCGTTTCTGTGTGTCCAATTTGTGTGTAGTTTATGTGTGATGTTATTATTGGCTCACAAGGAGCTTTCACACAGGTCATCAAAAATATTGATTGAATACAGCCTGTGGCGTTCCCTGGAAGCTGAATGACAATAAGTCTCACCAGATTTTCCAGTGCTCTCCACCTTTTTCGATAACATTTACAAATAAATTTGCATTATCGCAACAGCTGCTTGCCATTGATTTCTTGGCAGCGGCCATTGGTCTTTACTGGAATTCGAGTGGCAATAAGCCTCCCCAAGGTCTCAGTTCTCTTCGACTTATATAGTGGAGGTCTGGTCAGTTGCTCACTTCTCAGTCTTTCCTTCCTCCCTGACTACTTTGCTATTCGATCTCACTCTTTGGGGGGGGGGCAGTGATGTGGTAATGGGGGAAGGGTTAGAGAACTCATAGATATGCAGCTTCAATGTTCTTGGTTCCATGTAGCGCTTAATGTTTTGTCTCTAGCAGTTTGTCTGGTCTGCGCTTGTGGTTTATGTGTGTTAGTTTCCACATTCAAGGGTTTTCTTTAATATTTCGACTGTTTTCATTATTGATGTTCGTTGTAGTTTTCCGCTCATTCTTCTGATTCCAATTTCTCCCATTCTTCTTCTTCTTCTTCTTTTCATCATCATCATCATCATACTCATGTATCTTTTTTTCTTTGCATTATTTTTCAATTTTTTTTCAACGGATTATTATCGATTGGATCTATCATACTATAAAAAAAATGAAAAAGAATCAATATTTAAATATTTGTAACGGGTGCTCAGTTTCTAATACAATACTAGACCACCCGTGACCCGTTGGGTCAGTACGTTATATTAGCTATGGAATTCATGTATGAGCATGACACTTGTGGCATAAAGAAAATAGTTTTTTTTTACATAACAGAAGCATTTCTATGAAAGTATATTAAAATGAAAAAAAGAATATAGATAGATTTCTATGAGTCGTTCTGTTTATTATAATTGTTATTTTTTTTTTAAATTACAGTTACTGAATTATAAGTGGTTGGTCATACTTATAGGTAAATATGCACTGAACAGGTATCATAATCCTTATTATAGTTAAATTCAAATTTTGATATATCATCTTTTAAATGAAATTGTTAGTTGAAAGTACAGAATAATAAAAAAAAAACACTCTCCACATGTTAATAATGGCTTTTTAAATAGAAAATGAAAATAAAATGTAACTTTTTTCATTTAATTTAAGCAAACATTCAGTACCCATTGTGTAAAATATTTAATTTGTATGTTAATAATAAGGTCAATAAAATTAAGACAATTCTTTTCTATTTACATTTTTTGTACAATTAATGTTTTTTAAAGAAAACTTTTGTTATCCTTTTGCTTAATTGAGACTTCTTATCAGGTTCTAACTCTCTTATATCCAGATTAATTATATTAATCAATTTATTTTATTGAATATGTATCGCTGAAAAGCACGGGTGCTTAAGCACTTATTGTACAGAAAATAAATATTGTATTCATATGCTAATAATAAGGTCACTAAAACTAAGACAATACTTTTCTATTTACAACATTTTTTGTACAATTTGAGTGTTTTAAAAAAAACTTTTATGTTTTCCTTTCGCTTAACTCTACTGAGTGCAACATATAGTTGACCATGTTGAAAGACAGGTTTGTCTAGATAAACTAAAACTTTATGTAAGGTCTGTCCTTGAGACTTATGAATAGTCATAGCAAATGCTAATTGTATAGGAAACTGGACTCTGGCAAATGGAATATTGTCACCTTCAGATAAGACCATTTTCAATCTTGGAATTAAAACGATTTCTCCTTCAAACTGTGATGCAATAATTTTAGCAACAATCAAATTATTATACAGCTCCTCTATTATTAGTCTTGTACCATTACATAAGCGTGGTGGATCAATATTCCTCATACATATGATTGGAGCTCCTTTCTTGAGTTCAAGTTTATGTGGAAGTAATCCTGATAACTCTATCGAATCAAGAAATTCTGTTGGGTAATGTGTAGCTTCTGTTCCTTCAAGAACAGAATTAAATGACAAATATTCTTTGACTTGTCCAGGAAATTTTTCAATACAATTATGATTTATTGCTCTAACTGTATCATTAAATGGTACTAATATGCAATTTTCCGCAAACATTTCTAGATTGTCAAACGAAGGATAAATGTATTCAATGCATTGGTCAACATTATCTGCACGGATTATCAAATCTTCAGGCAGTTCAATCTCACCATTTTCATTTTTTTCAAGTTTGTCTTCACCAATCTTTATAATAAATTTAGAGTATTCATCATCATCATCTTGAACTCTCATGTTTTGTTTTAAATAAAATTTCTTAAATTTACGCCACAAAAACGACTCTTTGATGCAAGCATTGTAAATGTCAGCATCATTTCCTCTTTTTATGACTGGTAGTAGTTGCCTGAAGTCACCACTGCACACCGTCAATATCCCTCCGAATGTTTCATTGTTTCCACATATATCCTTGAGAGTCCTATCGAACGTCTCTAAACTCTCCCTTCTTATCATTGGACATTCGTCCCAAATAATAAGTTTTGCTGCCCTTATCAAGTTGGCTGTTTCTGATTGTTTATCAAAATTTCAAACATCATTTTCTCTTACATTGAGAGGAAGCTTGAATCTGGAATGAGCAGTGCGACCACCAGGCATCAATGTTGCAGCAATACCTGATGATGCTACAGCCAGTGCAATTTGTCCTAAGCTCCTTACTTTTGAAAGAAGAAGTTTTATTAAGAAGGTCTTTCCTGTGCCTCCTGGAGCATCGATGAAAATCAATGAAGAAGAGTCTGTGTTTAAGCAACTGCATATAAAGTTGTAGATGATCGATTGTTCGTCATTTAATAAATGTTGATGTGTCTTTACATATGTCATTTGCTCTGCTATATTGTAACTTTGCTCATCCATTATGGCTCTATTTATGTGAATCACATTAGGTAAATTCTGAGGCAAAGGCAATCCAAAATCTTGCAGTGATTTGTCAGCAGCACAAAGTTTATCATTTATGTACCTCAACGGGTTGTTGATGGCATTTTTATTGACCATGTTCTGATTGTTGACTTGGATTTGCATTGCATTGTAGTAATCCATTGCCATGGAGTTGGAAAATCTTTCCCACAACTCAAGAGGATTTGAACATTCTGTGTTTAAAAGTATCACAATGAACAGATCCCTTATCGCTCTTGGCATTCTCGTTTTATCTGCATCCTCCATTGTTTGTCATGAAGCAGTAATCCTCTTTCTTTGCAAGCAGTTTTAAATAATGGACATATATGACCTGCTACAGTTCGCAGAGATTCAAAAGAATTAGGTCCTTTTACATGGTGAAGTAGTAGCCGCAAAAAGTACAATTCACCATTATTTGGTGAGACTGTGTACATACGACCAAGAATATTTGCTTCAAAAACTCCTGGGTGGTCAACTATTCTTCTACCCATTTTTCTTCTTTGCCATTTCTTATTTTGCCACACATAGTATTTTGGGACATCTGAGTAATAGAGTGTTCTGGCAAATTCATCATTCTGGCAAATATTGAAAAACTCTGTTAGAGTTGTGCAAGAAGCATTTCTATTAAGGTCTCTGTTGCTTGTCCTTTGAATATAGATCATATGTTGATCAGGGAGATGTATCTGAAGACGAACAACTGCAGGTTCTCTAACATGAATTGGAAATCCCAGTATCATCGAAACTGCTTCTGATGGTCCAATATATCTTCCTGTCAAGTATTGCTTAATTTCGTCTTTGCTTACACTGAAAACTGCCTGATCGCTTCCCTTTAATGTATATTTAATTACATATTTTATGGATTTTACAGAAGTGCATATTTCTACATTTAAGTGACAATTAAATAACTTCAAGAGAGTCATGTTGTAAGGTACAACCCATTTGGAAGTTATAGGTTCATTTCTACCTTCTTTATAGCCTTGATGACCTCCCATTTCTGGTGACCTTCGCCTATAAATAGGGTAGGAATCATATCCACATCTTGTTTCATCACTATATGGTTTTGGGTACCTCTTTGAACAGCTCCCATTTTTCCAGCACAGAGATGTACTGTTGCAGTTTGGTCCATGTATCATATGCGTCAATACCAATTCATGTTCTTCTGGATGTTCGACTTTATTTGGTATTTCAGCTTGAACAAAATCATCATAATTCTGGGGTCTGGGTTTAGATTCTTCTTCCATCCATAGCAGGCAATGTAGGTGTGGTAAACCTCTTTTCTGGTATTCAACACTTATAACGTAGGCAATACAATTACCCAACAGACCTTGTGTTCCTGTTAAATATTTAATGAAAAGTTTTCTTTTTAAATCAAAAATTCTTGCAATTATGTCTGGTCGATCGTGAGGAAATTGGTTCTCAATGAGATTATCCTTAATCTCAGGCCAATTTGGATTGCATGTCATTGTGATGAAGTAAGTTGCAGTCCCATATTTTCTAACATACATCATAGCATCTTGACATCTTTCCATCATATATCGTGGACCACCAACAAATGTTGATGACAAAATAACTTTTCTGCCTATGTTACTAAGATCATCATTATCATGTAACGCATCGACAAAACCTCTGTATGTTGTAGATCTAAGAGAGGATTGATTCAATCTAATGTAGTTCAAACGATCTACTTCAATTTTTCCTGCCATATCCACAACATACTGCTGAAACAATCTCCCACCTCTTAATATTTGGTTAAATTCATCATCACGGATCATAATGCGGTAGGCATAATAACGCATAGCAGTTAATTTCCGGTTATTTGTCATTGTCATCTCGGGATGCCAGCCATCCTCACCATCAGGGAAAAACAGTACATACTGTAGTGGATCATATGATCGATGATATTCCGATATTGTTTGAAGCTGACCACCTTTTTCTCTCAATATTATGTGGCGTGATGTTGTTTGCTGTTCATTGTTATTTTGAATAATAATTCCTACTTCATTAAAAATCTGATTATTGTATCGCCTTTCATACTCATTAATCGGTTTCCTCGTAGGATCTATAACAATAACTGCATTAGGTATGTTGTATATCATGTCCTTAGTTTGTTGAAATGCAGTCACATAGATATTAGCACGTCTTAGAATATACTCAATATTTTCTATGATATTCCGACGTAACTCAATGTTCGGGTACATATTCATCCGAACATCAATACTATATTCTTTGTCAAGAAAGTATATCTGAATAAACTGAGCTTGATTGTCTGGCTCAGGTAATAATGATCCAATATAGTGATGAATCTGCCCTTGAATAACTATAGATGGATTCCATCCGTGTTGTGGCTTGATTTCTTTGCAACCAAAAGATGTCATTTGAAACAGGCTATTATATTGTCTCAGGTGTCTTCTGAAGTGGCGAGCTTCTTCACCTTGATCAGCATACAAATAATAGAGTTCATGTGGCAACTTGTGCAACTTTGGCAATCTAACCTTGCCATTCATGCAACAAAAATGTGCAGTTTCTCCAACAAAAAGTTTTGCTTTACAATGAGAACATAGCTTATTCAAATTTCCAACATTTCCCTGTAAGTTTGCTCTGTGCTGTAAATTATATTGACTATTTCGCAAAGCAAGTATGTTGTTTATTTCCACAACATTCTCGTCACCTCGGTTTCGTTCATCTCTTATTCTTTGGCTACTCAGTCTCTCTTCTCTTTGTTGTGCTGTCTCGCTAGCTCGTCTTTGCTCAGCTCTAATTCTTTGCCTGTTCAGTCTCTCTTCTCTCCTCTCTGTTGTTTCATTATTTCTTGTCTCTTGTGTTCGCATTCTTTGCATGCTCAGTCGGTATTCTCTTCGCTGCGGCGTTTCTAAATTTCGATATCTATAATCTTTTTCCCTTTGTTTTTTCAAGCGAATTTCTCTTTGTTCACTTGTTTCAGAAGCTCTTTGAAGTTTATACATTTCTCTAGAACGAATCAGTCGAGTTCGTCTTTGTTGTTCAGTTTCAGTAAGTTGTGGCATGCCAGAGGGACCAGTTTGTTGCTGATCCACATTGGTTTCGTCGTTGATTTTGGGTTTTTTACTTTTTATTTGGTTGTGTGACATATTAGTAAAGTTCTACAAAGAATGTAAAATAATTTGTTACAGCTTTGTGTAACAACTTCTGAAAAATTTAAAATATTAAATGTGTTAAAAAATGGATGTAATATGTGTAAAACATATGATTCAAGTATTTGTTGTTAAAAAAACAACAAAAGGAAACACTATTTAATGTAATAGAAACGTGTGCATTTAGCAATGCGGCTTTCCGTTTTTGTGTAAAAACTTCTGATGAATTTAAAATATTGGATTTAAAAAATATATTGGATTTAAAAAATGGATTTAATATGTATAAAACATATGATTCAAGTATTTGCTGTTTAAAAACAACAAAGGAAAACACTATTTAATGTAATAGAAATGTGTGCATTTACCGATTCAGCTTTCCGTTTGGAAATGTAAGCAGACGACTTTAAAAAACATGGGAAGAAGAAAAAGAAATTTTTTTGTAATAACGCCCTCTAGTAAAAAGGTCTGCATTAGTTAAGGGGGATAACTCTATCCAGTTTTACATCGCTCCCTTTTTCTCTCTCTCACACATACACGTAACTATTTCTCGCGTACGTAACGAAAACAGAGGGAGTAGGAGTGTTGAAATCTATGAGAGTGAAAGTGAGAGGTGTTTTCTTTCACCGCCGCTGCTTCTATTAATAATGAGTGTTGTTTTTCTTGTTTGTTTACTTTTGTTTTTTAAAAGGGAGAAGTTTTTTTGAAACTGCGACAGACTTTACGAAGTTGAATGTTTTTAGCCGTTAAAAAAAAAAAAAAAACTACGGTTGATGTTATAAAATTATTTATTTATAATGACATGAATTAAAGATTTCTCGCGTACGTAACGAAAACAGAGGGAGTAGGAGTGTTGAAATCTATTAGAGGGAAAGTGAGAGGTGTTTTCTTTCACCGCCGCTGCTTCTATTAATAATGAGTGTTGTTTTTCTTGTTTGTTTACTTTTGTTTTTTAAAAGGGAGAAGTTTTTTTGAAACTGCGACAGACTTTACGAAGTTGAATGTTTTTAGCCGTTAAAAAAAAACAAAATACTACGGTTGATGTTATAAAATTATTTATTTATAATGACATGAATTAAAGATTTCTCGCGTACGTAACGAAAACAGAGGGAGTAGGAGTGTTGAAATCTATTAGAGGGAAAGTGAGAGGTGTTTTCTTTCACCGCCGCTGCTTCTATTAATAATGAGTGTTGTTTTTCTTGTTTGTTTACTTTTGTTTTTTAAAAGGGAGAAGTTTTTTTGAAACTGCGACAGACTTTACGAAGTTGAATGTTTTTAGCCGTTAAAAAAAAACAAAAAACTATTTGATCAAATTAAATGAAATTGTTTGTATTAAAAGCGATATAAAAATTCCGGAATTGGAATAACGGATTGAAGACGTTGCTATTTACGCATGCGCAACCGGATGTTGAAAACCGGAAATCTGATTGCAAACATACAAGATCCATAGAGTTTTAGTATTATATAGATTCTAGTAAATCGATCCCCCATATTGGAACCACTAGACAAGAACATACACACCCTTCTTATATAAAGGATTTTTCATTTATTAATCTAATGGCAATAATTTTATATATATATATATATATATATATATAGGAGTCATCACTCATCAAGGCACAGAAGCCATTCGAGGATAAGGGTTAATGCGTGTACAGTAGTCAATGGGACAATATCGTAGTAATCGTTAGTAGTGGAAATTTGGTAAATTGGATTACGTAAGGGCAATGATATTAAGACCTTTATTATCGATTGCATTCTGTATTGTTTTCACTGGTCGCCATGTTTGTTTTTTTGTTTACTTTTTATAAAAGAGGAAAATGTTTTCAGTCAATTTATTCATTTATTTATTTAAATTTTTATCATTATTTAAAAAAAAATTGGGAGAGTGCAGAACAAAGACGGAGGCTAATAATTTTTTTTCTTTTTTATATTTTTGTTGGGAGTCTGTTGCCATCTGGACTTAGGGTTAGTGCAGTGGCATGCATAGGGATCGAAAGAGGCGGTGGCATCCGGCATCCAAATCATGTCCGTGATGTAAGAAATAATCTAACTATATTTAAACTGTCTTTCTCCTAATATTTCTCTGTACAAGGACTTAGGGTTAGTCGTAGATTTCCATTAATTTAAGAAAGACGACATTTAAGCATACGAATGCAAAACCAGCTAAAGGATAGGGTAGAATAAAAAAAAAAAAAAAAAAATTTATACCCCTCCTCCCACACACACACATCGAAAAATTTATTTTTTTTAATAAATAAATAAAAATAAAGGGAAAATTTAAAAACATTCCTGAAATAAAAGAATAGAAACAAAGTTCATTCAATTGATTTTAGAGACTTGGTGAGGTGTTAAGTTGAGAAGCCAGTATACTAGGATTAGTGCACTGTGGTCTATAAAAAACGCCTGAGCAGCTCCATCAGTATTCCTTGGTAGGAGTCTCTCAGGCGATTAGCAATAAACTAACCCCTTCTCAAAAAGGAGGCAAAACTTAGGAGAGTGGACCTCTATAGAAACTGAACAGAACCATAATTCAGTCTGACAGCAACAAAATCACTGTCGAACTGATTGTCAAAGACGTATCTCCGACTGATACAAAAAGAAATAAAGATGTTTTAGCCCGTTAAAAGCAGGACAAAGTTATAGCCTGTTAACTTAGAATGAGTGTGTCATGGTTAAATTTGTGTTCATTTTTGCATTAAATATTAATCATTATTAATCCCCAACTGTGCATTGGATGGATATCATAATACCTACTTCGCTGCACCTGATCATAACAAAAGGCCATACAAAATTTCAGCCAGATCGACCCAGTAGTTTCTGAGCAAAAAAGAACAGACAGACAAACAGACGGGCGTAAATAAAATATAGATATTTTAACTTGATTAATCTATATATCTATAAAAGTGAGAATATGTGTGTGTTAGGACACTTCTCAACCTATATACTCAACGAGTTTTTTATCTACAGATGTGAAACTTGGTATATAGGGTATTCAGACATGTGGAAAACTTTTTAATCAGTTTTCATCTGGAAAAAGGGCTGCTAACTGGTAAAAATTAAAAAATTGGTACTTGGGGGGTTATCGAATTTTTATCTGTCTGTCAACTGTTTCATGAGGTTTGAAAACACTTTATTTAAAGAATGTGGCAAGCAGGTCTAATGGTTATCGTACTTGACTCACTGTCTTTAGATTTTGGTTTTGATCTCAGCTCGAGTAATTTCTATTTACTTAACAAGAAGTGAATTGTTTCGAAAAACAAAACAAAAAAAAAAAGAAAAACATAATACTCGCATGCACATACCTCAGTTTCTTTCCGTTTTTTTTTTACTTCATTTTTTTTTAAAGGAATTTAATGCTATGTTTAATACCGAGCAACGCCGAGTACATACATCTAGTATATCTATATATTTTAATATAATATAGATTCATGCAATGATTCGAAGACAATTATTAAACCTGTTCTTAACACGTAATGGGGAGGGGGGACTCTAATCTTAAGTCGGAAAAATATGAAAAAAGTTGTTTCATTTAATATCAGTACTAACTGACTGTTCAACGATGTCTCAGCTATTTTTTGGTCTGTTCCATAAATCAATCTAAAACATTCAGGTTAATATGGGTCCTCAGTGCTTATTTAAAATTAAACTTATTTTGTAAACAAAAATGCAGAAAGATCTTTTAAAAAAATTTATATGACGTACATACCGGTCATGGAATGAAGATGTCACATTCCAAAAATCACATGAATTGATGAAGTAGTGTTTTTTTTTTTTTTTTTTTTTACGAAACTTAAATTTTATGATTAAGCGAGACGTTATGTTTTGGTCCACCAGGTTTAATAAATAAGAGGAGACAACTGATATCGAACTATCGAGATAAAAATCAGGCTTGAAATGGCTATAATTTCCTATTAAAATCGCTAAAACTCATATAGAACACTGTTGCCACATCTAGGTAGGAGCTGCTCGGCGCGTCCTATCTTGCATTGGCAGTGTTCAAAACCGGTTTTGAAATCTAGTAGGTGGTGTCCCTTTCTTTTCCCTGCAATCTCTTTCCCACAGAAGAGATGTTGCGAGCCTGTTTCTGCTCTATCGTTATTTTCATGGCAAGTGCTCGTCTGAACTTCAATATTCTCCTCTTGCTAAACTTTCACAAAAACCCTCGACCAGCTACAATCACTATCAACAATTTTCCCCACTCTCTATCTGTGTCTAAATCTAAACGCAGATTCCATGAACAAAGTTTCTTTCCTAAAACTGCCTGTATGTGGAACACTGTTCCACTGGACTGCTTCCTGGCTGTTTACAATAGAGATTGGAAAGACAAAAATACTTGATAATTGAGTGCCTTACGAATTGAACGACAACCAAAAGAAATGCTGCTATGAAGTGTCATCTTCCGTTCTTTTCTTTTACACAACAAGAATGACCCGTTTCTCGACCGGAGTGTGACTTGCGATCAAAATTGCGTTCTTTACGACAACTAGTGATGCTCAGCTTAGTTATTAGATGCTGACGAAGCTTCATGACACTTCCCGAAGCCAAACTTGCATCAAAAGAAGGTCATGCTGACTGTTTGGTGGTCTGTGACAACTACATCCAACATTAGTACACAGAAAATGCCCAATTCTCCTCCATGACAATGCCTGACCGCACGTTGCTAAACCAACCTCGTAGGAGCTGGACGAATTGGGCTACGAAACTCTGCCTTGTATGCCATACTCTCCAAACCTCTCACCTAAAAACAGCCTATCCTGCCTTGACAGAGTACAAAATAGACTTCGTGGCTTAGTGGGCGATGCCCTTTTCTCTTCCCTGCAACCTCTCTCCCACAGAAGAGACGTTGCGAGCCTATCTTTGTTTATCGTTATTTCCATGGCAGGTGTTCGACTGAGCTCCAATCTCTAGTCCGCCCTCGCCAATCTTTTATGAAAAACACCCATCTAGCTGAAACCACTGTCAATAATTTTCCCCACTCTTTATCTGTGCCTAAATCAAAACGTAGATTCCATGAACAAAGCTTCTTTCTTAGAATTGCACACCTGTGGAAATCTGTTCCGTCTGCCTGCTTCCCACCTGACTACAACCTGGATATCTTCAAATCCAACGTAAACAAATTCCTGATGAACCGCCCCCTTAAGTAGACACTTTTATTAAAACCCCACACTAACGTACTGTACATGCAATAACCCTTATCCTTGAGTGGCTTCCGGGCCTTGATAAGTGGTGATCACCTTGTAAAAAAAAAAAAAAAACCTATCGACTACCATTTTTTTCAAGCATCTCAACAACTTTCTGCATGGGAAATGCTTCAAAAACCTAAGTGATATTAAAAACGTCTTCAGCAACTTCGTCGCCACCAGAATGCAAGACTTTTATATTACTAGCATAAATGCACTTGTTTTGCGTTGGCAAAAGTGTATTGATTCTGATGGGTTTTTTTTTTCTTTTTTTTAACTCCTGTTCACCCCCTAACAAAGCATATCGCCATTTGGACATAAGGGGCTACTATTTGGGACCATACCTAGTAAAGATTAACAAGATGTTGGTTTACATTACATTTAAACTTCTGCATTTCAGTACAGTCAGGGAAGCAGGTAGCAGGAAGGGAATTCCAAAGTCTAGCTGTTCGAAGGAAGAAACTATTAGAGTAGAAAGCTTTCTAACATTCAGGGACCTCAACAGTGAAGAGGTGAGATTTTGTTGCTAAGCAGGGATGTCAGGGATATGTTTGTCGATTTTTTTTGTCATCAAAATTGGTGAAATCGCCCATTTTTTAATCAAATCAATTGATTGCCTGCTCTTGTTGGGAACCCACCACGGTGCACCGGAAGGATGCGTCACATGACTCCCTGCAGTGGCTTAGACCACAGTACATCGTAGTCCACATTGCACTGTAGAGAACCTAGTGTTAATTTCATAAAATTATTTTTATAGATATAATGACTTGAATTAAAGTTTAAAATGCAAAAGTCAAGTATCATTCTTCAATTGTGCTGTTAACAAAAACATTCATTTTGAACGCATCCTTGTCATATCAAAGAACCTACTGTTGATTTTATATGTTGGGCCTCTCTGCTTATGCAGTGATAATGGTTTGAATTAAAGTTTGAAATGCAAAAGTCAAGTATCATAGTTCAATTGTGCCTTAAACAAAAACATTCATTTCAAATGCGCCCTTGTCATATCAAAGAACCTGTTGCTGATTTTATATGGTTGGGCCTTTCTGCGTGATAATAAAACTTCTCAACTGTACTTGTGATGTTAGGCTGTATAAGACGTTAACTTTCGTCAAAATTGCCTGTTCCTTTTTTCATTAGATTTTTTCAATTATCAAGGACATTCCGATACAAAACCTAAACAGAAACATTCATTTTGAACGCATCCCTGTCATATCAAAGAACCTATTGTTGATTTTTATATGTTGGGCCTCTCTGCTTATGCAGTGATAATGAATTGAATTAAAGATTAAAATGCAAAAGTCAAAAAAAGATGTTAACTTTGATCAAAATGGCCTGTTCCTTTTTTCATTAGATGTTTTTCAATTATCAATACTTAGCAAGGGTATTCCAATGCAAAACCTATCTAAGAACACTGCCAGGCATATAAAGTATATTTGTGTGAAACGAACTCGCACACACAGACAAACTTCTTTTTATGTAATAGTAGATAAAATATGTATATATGTGTGTGTGTGTGTGTGTGTGTGTGTTCAAAACTAGGTAAAGGGGGCCCATTGACACTGTAAGACAATCTTCTACTAATGGTGTCACAAACAAAACACGCACTTCCAATTTCATGAGACAGCCTGGAAGTAATAAGGCTCAGAAAACTGTCATGAGAATGCCTCATCATATTACCATAAATTTCCCCTTTTGTTTGAATTTTCTTTTCACTTTATTTTTGCTGGGGATGGGGCATTCTACCGGATGCTAAACATTCTCCCATTAGTTTAGTTACTCCAACCAAGAGATCTTTTTACGATTCTAACTGTTCCTTCAAGTTCAATTGTTTGTATTTCTCTTGCACTTGATTCACCGAGTATATTCGCCAGAACCGTGTTTATAGAAAAGAAAAATTTCAAACCAATTTAAGTAAGTAGGATGGCCTCTAGAGTAAATGTGGTATTGTGGCGACTGAAATGATTCTAGTTAAGAGTAGTCTAGACATTTTTTTAATTATTTTTTGACCAAGGATAACCAACGACTTCCGTTTTTCCTACACTGAAATGGCCTTGAATCTAATTTGTTCCAAATATAAATTTTTATATTTTGTGTAAAAAAAAAAAAAAAAAAGAAAAAAATTCAAAGTTCACTATTTGTTTCTGTTTTTAAGAGAATTCCTTCTAGACTGAGGCAGTTTTTATTTTTATGTTTACTTTACATAAAGTACACCTTTTTGGGGGAGCTGGACTTTCCTTGCATTAACTCCCCGCCCACGACCTTTTATCTAAGTGTACCCTCTTGAGGAGACAAATAAATAGAACTTACTTTGCAAAAGAGAACATTTCAAAGTGTAGTATATGGGACGCCATTTTTTAACCCATCCCTGTTATTGTTGCTTCTCAGCTGAGTGTGTAATGGTGACCACTAGGGCCATAACAACAGCATATTCTTTTCATTGTTTTGACTCTTGAGTATATATCCGACACAGATACAATTAATAAACCGAGAACCACATCACTCTATATAAAAGCATATAAGATATCAACGGATACACACTCGAGAATCAAAACCATGAAAAGAATATGCTGTTGTCCTAGTCCTAGTGATCACCCCCAAGATGCTCACTGTCTACTTTTATTTTTTGCCCTTGGCCTCCTTAAAATTAAATTTCAGGACACCATCAATTCGCAAACTTTATCCATATTTCTTTCCCTCCCACTTAAATCCCACTCCCACTTAGAGATCGATCTACTTGTTTTCGGTTCTAAACAAACCGAAAAACAATAGAGAGTCTATTTTCTAGAAATGTTTGGAAGGATTTTATTAATCTGCACCTTATTCTATTTGGTTTTATTTAAAAAAAATTTTTTTTTTCAAATGAAATACTGAATAAATTTAATGGACAAAATTTGATTTTAAGCCATTATGAATATTTTAAGCTAGTCCATACAGTAAATGAGGTATTATGTAAGGAGATCAGCTGGGTGTTTTTCGCTTCGGGCACCCAAACCAACAGTCTAGACCAGGAGTTTCTAAACTATGGCCCACAGGCCAGATCCGGTATGCCAAAGTTTTTTATCTTGCCCACAGAGCTCTTATCGAAAATGTAAAAATATTCAGAAAAGATTTTTTTTAAATGGAAACGTGTGAAAATAGTGTAGTGGTTTTTCTTTCCGTTCAGAAAATGATTAAAAGAATGAGGTTTGGGAGAACCAGTTTTGCTAAAAAGCAAATCTAATAAGTAAAACTATAAAACACGCTCAGGTCATTTTTATTTATTTTGGCCCTAACATAACTCTAAAATGTCAGCAATATGGACCTCCCCCCTCCCCGTTCGAAAACTTTGGCGACGCCTGGTTAGATGGCTTTTCCCTGTTGACTGAGGTATGGCTTTGGTCCAGTGCAGTTCTAAAAGGTCCACCCTCCTAGGCTTAACCTTCTCCTTTTGAGAAGAGGTTAGTTTATTGCTAATTGCCAGGGGCTTCTCTACCTGGTATGTTTTGTAGGCCAGAGTCATCTTCCTCTATGACGCTGGCTCTTTTATTCCACTTTATATCATGTCTTCCTGTTGTGAGAGGGAAATAAATATCAGAAGGACACCGTTCACACCCAAACTCGATCTCTATTTGTTTTACTCCCACTCAAGTTCCACTCCCACTTAGAGATGAACCTGCTTATTGTTGGTCTAAAAGGCAAACAACACAGGCTATCTGAGTATCCACCGCGACAAACAGACCTCGCTAAAGCTGTGACAATGACAATTACTGGTTGAGTTCACTATTTGTAGTCGAAGGGATATAGATGTGTGTAAATAGACTGTTCTTTTTACCCACTGAGGGGAGATTCATTATTTATGATGGGGATACCGTTAACACTTTTGAGGAAGGTGGTTTACACAAAGTTAATTTACAAAGATGACTCACAAAAACACATTACCTTTTCGGTTGAAAGATGACAAACGAAGACTTACAAATAAGATGATGATATTTATTCTAACAGCTGATGATGATGATCATCATCAGGTTTTCGATTGCCTTGCAGAATGAAGTTGTCTTGCCTCCCTTTACGACTTAGTCGCCTACCTGATCCCTCAGTCTGATTCAATGGCAACGTTTACAGCTGCCTCGTTGAGTCAGTGTTGAATAGCGGGTGTACATATCGGAAACATATAACGGACGATGAGACATTTATATAACGGCGTATATGGCAACAATGATGGTGATGACCATTACTTGTTGAGTTCAGGAGTTTCTAAAGTATGGCCCACCGGCCAAAGTCTTTTATCCCACCTGCAGAGCTCTTATTGAAAATGTAAAACTATTCAGGAAAAATTTTGTCTTGCCTCCCTTTACGACTTAGCATTCTTCTCTCACTGGCTTCCTGTCCTCCCCCGATCTGAACGTGCTGGACTACTTTGTTTGGTCATATGTAGAGAACATCACCACCATGACCTCCCACAACATTAAAGCCAGCCTGATATCCGCCATCCGCCGAGTATTCACCAGAATTGTGGAAAAGGCATGCTCCTAGTTCTAGACCCGTATCGAGGTGGTTATAGAGGCTGAAGGCGGCTACATTGAATAGATGTCAGCTCTACTATATAATCAAGTTACCTGGGTTGATTTTTTGTTCAATAAAAGTCTTAAAATAATGTAAAACAAAGCCCTTTATTTAATCCACAGTAGTAGCAATCTCGTTTCAGCAGCCATGACCAAGTAGAAGTCTTAAGTAATTCGCAATTGTCTTTTTAGCATCCACGCAAAGAGGTTGAACCTTCTACCTCCAGAAGAGTGTCAAGTAGAACTGAATTTTACTTAGCACTTTATCCGGTGCGGGCAATGTAACAAATAATGCAAATTATCAATCCTCATCTCAACAATTGGAAAACAAGATAAAAAAATTTTTTCAACAAATATGGAGGAAGAATGTTGGGTAGCGCCAAATCAAAAGTGTCGAATAGCGGGTGTGCATATCGGATGGTTGGTTGTTTGCTTTAGTCTTACAGCATATCCACCCTTTTCAGGTTATTTAATGCCGAATCCAAAGATTTTGAAGAAAAATTTTTTAATAGAATATATTTGTTGTTTTCAAGTCGGTTTCTATTTAACCCATAGTTGGGACCCTAACAGGTACTACCACTCCGGGTCAGAGTGGACCTGGGAGCAATGGCAATTAAAAGGTGGCTCCACACTCCCCAAAGCCCGCAAGCTGAGGCCTCACCATTGGATATAGTTTAAGATCATATCATGAACCTACCCCACTGGTACTAACCACTCAACGTTGCTTATCTTTTTTTTTTTTTTTTGTTTTCTGTTTTTGTTTTTTTAAGTCAGTTTCTATTTAACCCATAGTTGGGACCCTAACAGGTACTACCACTTCGGGTCAGAGTGGACCTGCAAGCAATGGCAATTAAAGGGTGGCTCCACACTCCCCAAAGCCCGGAAGCTGGGGCCTCACCACTGGATATAGTTTAAGGTCATATCCAGGACCCGTACATATCGGAGACATATAACGGACGATGAGACATTCATATAACGGCATATACGGCGACAACGACTTGTTCAGTTCATTATTTGTAGTAGAAGGAATATGTGAGAGGTATGTGAAATTAACAGTTTTTACACACTGAGAGGAGACACATTATTTATGATGGGGACAGACAGTTAACACTTTTGAGAAGGGGGACAGACAGTTAACACTTTTGAGAAGGGGGACAGACAGTTAACACTTTGGAAGAGGTGTTTCATACAAAGTTCATTTTACAAAAAC